>NW_022631166.1:0-210546 GCF_010015895.1 Lontra canadensis | reverse complement strand
ATCAAGAAATGGGCAGAAGACATGAACAGACATTTCTGCAAAGAAGACATCCAGATGGCCAACAGACACATGAAAAAGTGCTCCATATCACTTGGCATCAGGGAAATACAAATCAAAACCACAATGAGATACCACCTCACACCAGTCAGAATGGCTAAAATTAACAAGTCAGGAAATGACAGATGCTGGCGAGGATGCGGAGAAAGGGGAACCCTCCTACACCGTTGGTGGGAATGCAAGCTGGTGCAACCACTCTGGAAAACAGCATGGAGGTTCCTCAAAATGTTGAAAATAGAACTACCCTATGACCCAGCAATTGCACTGCTGGGTATTTACCCTAAAGATACAAACGTAGTGATCCGAAGGGGCACGTGCACTCGAATGTTTATAGCAGCAATGTCTACAATAGCCAAACTATGGAAAGAACCTAGATATCCATCAACAGACGAATGGATAAAGAAGAAGTGGTATATATACACAATGGAATACTATGCAGCCATCAAAAGAAATGAAATCTTGCCATTTGCGACGACGTGGATGGAACTAGAGGGTATCATGCTTAGCGAAATAAGTCAATCGGAGAAAGACAATTATCATATGATCTCCCTGATATGAGGGAGAGGAGATGCAACATGGGGGTTAAGGGGGTAGGAGAAGAGTAAATGAAGCAAGATGGAATTGGGAGGGAGATAAACCATAAGTGACTCTTAATCTCACAAAACAAACTGAGGGTTGCTGGGAGGAGGGGGGTTGGGGGGGTGGGGTTATTATGGACATTGGGCAGGGTATGTGCTATGGTGAGTGCTGTGAAGTGTGTAAACCTGGCGATTCACAGACCTGTACCCCTGGGGGAAAAAATATATGTTTATAAAAAATAAAATTTAAAAATAAAAAAAAAGAAGGGCCATCTGTACCCCAATGTTTATAGCAGCAATGGCCACGGTCGCCAAACTGTGGAAAGAACCAAGATGCCCTTCAACGGACAAATGGATAAGGAAGATGTGGTCCATATACACTATGGAGTAGTATGCCTCCATCAGAAAGGATGAATACTCAACTTTTGTAGCAACATGGACGGGACTTCAAGAGATTATGCTGAATGAAATAAGTCAAGCAGAGAGAGGCAATTATCATATGGTTTCACTTATTTGTGGAGCATAACAAATAGCATGGAAGACAAGGGGAGATGGAGAGGAGAAGGGAGTTGAGGGAAATTGGAAGGGGACATGAACCATGAGAGACTATGGACTCTGAAAAACAATCTGAGGGTTTTGAAGGGGCTGGGGGTAGGAGGTTGGGGGAACCAGGTGGTGGGTATTGGAGAGGGCACGGATTGCATGGAGCACTGGGTGTGGTGCAAAAACAATGAATACTGTTATGCTGAAAATAAATTTTAAAAAATTAAAAAAGAAAAGAATGTCTTGACTTTCTTATCTTTCCCAGATGTGGAGCACAAGGGGAAAAAAAGAGGTGAGGCTTAAAAGATGTCATCAGTCAAACATCAAAAAATGGTGTCAAATTCTATATTATACCATGTGCACAGGGGGAATTAACCTTAGTTCTCAAAAGGTGGAAGAAATGTTGTTGTATCATGGGGGCAAGCTAAATAGACTTAGTTTCCAAGCAATCCACATAGTTGCCTCTTGGTACTCTTCTGCCCAATTTTGGTAGGAAATGGACATGTGTAATAACATTGGCCAGAGAAGAGCATGGTAACCAGCCCTTGTCAGGGGTTGAGGGTCTCAGTCTACACAGACCATGTGAGAGGAAGGGGAATCTGGAATGGATAGTGGGAACCTCTGGACGATCTTCTTTCTGGACTTAAATGAGAAAGTAGATTTTAGCAGCGTAAGAAATGGGTAATATTGGACATGGAGGTGCACCATACAAATTTCTTTTCAAGGAAAGACTTGCTCCAGATTCTAGGGGTCTTATCAGTAGAAAGACTTCTTCTTTTAGCCCCTCAAGGACAGCTTCAGTTGCAGGGGAACATGTGGCCTATATCCAATAACTGATTGAGGTGGGTGTATAAAGACCCAACCATTACATCAATCCCAAGGATACTCTCTAATAAACATTCTGTACAATAAACTCTGTTTCAAGGTCTGCTTCCTGGAGAATATAACCTACAACATCCCCACTAGTGCTATCAGTTTCTGTATTACTTGGAATAAAGCTAGTATTATGGACTAAATGCATATACCCCCTCTCAGTTCATATGTTGAAACTCTAAACCTCAGTGTGGCTATGTTTGGAATGAGGAAATAATTAAGGTTAAATAAGGTCATAAGAGTGGGGCCCTAATCTGGTAAGATTTATACCAGAGCAAAAAGAGATGCTTGAGAACCTACCCTCTCTCTCTTTCTATCTTTCTCTCTCTCTGTCTCTCTCTCTCTCTCTACACACACACACACACACACACAGGGGAGGAAAGGCCATGTGAGGACATAGCATGGAGGGTGCAACCAGGAAGAGAAACCATACCAGAAATGACATTTTCCAGGGTCTTGAACATAGACTTCTAGCCTCTAGAACTGTGAAAAAATAATTTTCTCTTGTTTAAGCCAATTAGTTTATGGAATTTTGTTATGGAAGCCTGATCAGACTAATAGCCAGGCTGCTTAGTAAATAGAATCAATAAGTCAGATTCTTGAAGAAGATAGAAGTTTATTTCTCCTCACCCAATCATCTGGAAGAAGCATCTTAGGTCAGTGGGCAGCTCTCCTTCATGAAGGTATTTAGATTTCAAGATCTCTTCCACCCCATTTTCCCAAGACAGATAATTTAATCTAGAATCCATAAAACTTTCAAGGAAGTCTAAAGGTCTATAAATCCTTAGTCAGAGGATCAATAAACTTGTTTATGAAAACCTTTATCTTGGGACCCCTGGGTGGCTCAGTCAGTTAGGTGTCTGCCTTTGGCTCAGGTAATGATCCTAAGGTCCTGGGATCAAGTCCCACATTGGGCTTCTTGTTCAGTAAGGAACCTGCTTCTCCCTCTGCCTGCCACTCCCCCTGCTTGTGCTTTCTCTCTCTCTCTTACACACACACACACACACACACACACACAAGCACAATTAAATGTTAAAAAAAATAAAAGAAAACCTTCTTCTTTAATTTTAACAACTTCCAATCATAATCTAGCATTTTATTCATTTATGAATGTGAGCCACAAACCACAGTAGAGGCAGCTGTACCTGTAATTCTGTCACATGTAAAATTCACATAACTTCAAAGTATATTATTAGTGTTTAAGATATCTTGAAATATCTTGAAATATTATTTTGGAATTACCAATTGTTTTTATTACAATTATCACAAGATCTTATTAATTAGTGTGCTGTTGTGGAAACACACGTATTATTTTATAATTGTATTTCAATATTATTGATGGCTTTTGTAATCCCAAAATTTTTTGGCATTTAATATGTTACTCTGAAAAAAGGCACATATATTACACTATATTGCCAAAGAGCTCTTCATCTGCTTCGTGGCCAGATTGAATCATAAATCAGTCCACAATCCAGATCAAAGGAGATAGAAAGTAAAGGAGTTATCCAACTGTTGTAATGTCCTGGTCAGTAAATGTCACACATCACTTCCACTCATGTTCCATCAATGAGAACTTAGCTTTATGGCTACACCTAACTGCAAGGATGGCTAGGAAATATGGCATATAAGGGAAGTCCTGTGATTCTATCACAATAGAAAAAGGTAAATATATTTGGAGAATTCCATACAATCCATAACATTACCTTCATTCTTCAATAAATTTTCTCCCTTTTGTTTTTTAAAACTTTATCCATAGATTCTGTGTAGACAGATTTGTTTTCCCCTTTCTATCTTATCTTTTATAATCTTTATTTCTTTTTCTTGTCTTGCTTCATTGACTAAGACCTCTAGAAAAATTATAAATAGAAGCAATACTGTAGAGAATTTTTGTCTTGATTCCAGTTCAGTAGAAATTCTGCTAAAAACTTTCTTAAGTGACATATTTCCTACAGGTATATTATGGATAATCCTTATGAATTTAAAGAAGTTATCTTCTAGTCCTACTTTGCTATAAAGAGCTTAGATTTATAAGGGGAAGAATGGTAGTCCTTCATGGAATGATAGGTCACAGGAATGAATGATTTGAATGAGGTGTAGTCTCTAAGATACATAAGTTACTTGAAGGATGGTGTCTTGGTAATTCCTGACTTAGCTCTAGAAATACTGATATTTCTTTCTCCCAGAGAAATCTCTGAATAAACACGTTTTGGAAGATTTAGGAAGGGGCTGGTATGGCACTTACACTGGCCTCTTGAGGTAGGGCCAGACTAGGGAACATGAATCTGCAAACCAAGAGACCCACACTACAACCTTGGTTCTGATCCAGGTCACTGCCTCATGTTGACCAACAGGAATAACAACAAATATTTACAAGAATTTTTATCAGGTGCTTGGCTCTGTGATGAGCACATTTCCTATGTTGCAGCATGGAATGTTCACAAAATCCTAACATGGATATTATGTGTTTCCATTTTACAGATGAGGAAAATAAGGTGTATGATTTAAGTATCTTGTCCAAGATTACAAAACAGTATAAGTAACAGAGCCAATTGCTATGTAACTTCAGTGAAACTAAATTCCATATTAGTAATAAATTTTCTGAGCCATCAGGGAGATTCAAATTAAAACCACATCGAGATATCACCTTACACCAGTTAAAATGGCCAAAATTAGCAAGACAGGAAACAACGTGTGTTGGAGAGGGTGTGGAGAAAGGGGAACCCTCTTACACTGTCGGTTGGAATGCAAGTAGTTGCGGCCACTTTGGAAAACAGTGTGGAGATTCCTCAAGAAATTAAAAATAGAGCTTCCCTATGAACCTACAATTGCACTACTGGGTATTTTCCCCAAAGATACAGATGTAGTGAAAAGAAGGGCCATCTGTACCCCAATGTTTATAGCAGCAATGGCCACGGTCGCCAAACTGTGGAAAGAACCAAGATGCCCTTCAACGGACAAATGGATAAGGAAGATGTGGTCCATATACACTATGGAGTAGTATGCCTCCATCAGAAAGGATGAATACCCAACTTTTGTAGCAACATGGATGGGACTTCAAGAGATTATGCTGAATGAAATAAGTCAAGCAGAGAGAGGCAATTATCATATGGTTTCACTTATTTGTGGAGCCTAACAAATAACATGGAGGACATAGGGAGATGGAGAGGAGAAGGGAGTTGGGGGAAATTGGAAGGGGACATGAACCATGAGAGACTATGGACTCTGAAAAACAATCTGAGGGTTTTGAAAGGGCGGGGGGTGGGAGGTTGGGGGAGCCATGTGGTGGGTATTATGGAAGGCATGTATTGCATGGAGCACTGGGTGTGGTGCATAAACAATGAATTCTGTTACACTGAAAAGAAATAAATTTTTTAAAAAGTAATAAATTTTCTGTACCACAAGTCACTTTCCCTCTCTGAGCTTGTAATTGCTTATCCACAAAAATCAATATGTAAACTATACCAGGAGTAAACAAATCTCCATGCAAATGAGCCTAATAAGAAAACACTAGAATGTTTGCGGGATACATACTTTTCTAAACATAAATATTTATTTTGGCTTGGAAGCACAGTATCTGCAAAAGCACTTATGCATTTGTTATTTATTTCCGAGGTGCTGAAGAGTTTTACCTTATGGCTAGAATTTCAGACAACACATCATTAACACTCACTGTGCCCTTTATGTGTACTGAATTCTAATACTGGAGCTTTGAGTACATATAGTCTAAGATGAAATCTAGTTTGGTGAGTAGGGGTGGGGTAGCCTACAGGTAAGAGGAAGATTCTGGGGATAGAGAAATTATCAAATTTCCGTAAGAATCAAGACAAAAAGACTAACCAGGAGATTTGCGCTTGAGCAAGTGAGACAGGGATGTAATATTTGGAAAGGAGTCTGATTAGGATACAGAAGGTGAGGGCTATGAGACATGGTATGAATGAATGACTTTCCTTCTCCAATCAAAGTGTATAAATTAACAACAAGGAAACATTTGGGGGGGGGCAGGTGGGTTTGTACAGGGAAATTTATCTCTTTTCTCTTTTGTCCCATACTTGCTAGGTCACAAATGTCAGATCCCTAGCAGTAGCTGTCAGTCTGTTACTCAGCCCTGGAGTGGAAGCACATTTTTACAATCCAACAATGGCAATTCTAGCAAGAATCATTAGAATCTTTTTAGAATAATGGGATATGAGAGTCTGACCTGAATTTTAATTATTCTCCAGAGGGCAGAAGAGGATGCACTTGCCAGCTCAGTCAAATTCCTTGGAGCTAACTAACTTGTGGTGTTGTTGGGGGTAGGCATTTTGACAAAGAGGAATACAGTGACATAGTACGTTTTTGCACTTTGCGTAATGAGTCATTTATTGACTATCTGAATATTTGCTTATAGGAATGGCCTCTTTCACACCCAATGCAGTTCAGATAGAGTCCAGTCTTCATCTCTGCATAAAGGAAAGTATGTCCAAGTTTGTATTGATCACATCAAGCCATACTATTTATTTCTTATTGCAACAAGTACATGCAATTAGCCAACAGCCTATTTCCCAATTATACTTCAGTTGGGTCCACAACTTTCCCTAGAAAAAGAATGCTCCTGGTGCTTTTCTCCAAAATCAACAACAGAAAGGATCTATCAAATTGGATGATAGGGTGAAGGAGAGTTATCTCGGGCTGATCCAGGAATCTGACTTCGGGGACAACTACAGCTTCAGTTCCCCTTTCACCAATGTGCAGCACAGCCTTGTGAGCAGCCTGTGGGGAGGGGAGGAACAAATACTGCTGATCCCAAGTAATAGGAAAAGTATTTGAAAGAGTTTGGAAGCAGGAAAGGGAAAGGAAGGACAGGGCTAACCCTTTATCACACTGTAGATGGTGCTTGAATATGATGGCTACTTAGCTAAGTGTAGTCACTCAATCTCTGGTGATTTTAGAGCTAGTTATCAGGGAACCACCAATTTTTCCATGGCTTTCTACCTCTATAAATCACTTTTTATGCTTTCCTCTTCTCCTGTCACCTCCTCCAGAGCTCTATCTCACCAGAATTAATTCTCATCATTAAGTTTTTCTATCAGAATTGTTTTAGGACATGAAGGTAAGGGATGGAATTAACTGTCACAATGACTTGTTAGAGGTAATGAGAATGACTGTGGAGAGAATCTGGCATAGGAGGAGTCATTCTGCTCTCTGGGTTTTAGAATCCTCATTAATTAAATGAGAGAATTGAATTAACTGACTCTTAATGGTCCTTACAGCTCATACATTCAAGGATCTCCAGTCTACCAACTTACATTGGAAAATTTAAGACTGTTGTCCCCCATAAGTCCAAGAAAATTGGCATTATTGGCAAAGGCATCCTGGATGCCCATCTTCAGAAAGATGGCTCCAAGGTCATATGTGGCAGAAATGGAAAACTTTGGAACAAACAGATCAATCCACCTGTAGGGGAAAGGAAAAAGTAACACATGGCTATCAACACACCAAGATCATAATCCCCTTCCTCCGTCTATCACCATTGTATTATATTGGGCTCTGCTTCTCCCCTAGGTATTGTCAATGATTGTTATTCAGGTCAACACATGATGTCAACACCTCAGAATTTATCCTGAAATAAATGAACATTATTTCAGCCAATGTCGGACTATAGCATTGAAAGTAGGGATCTGTGTTTCATTTATTGTAAAAAAAGAATCATCTCTGGGTGCTGGCCAAGGTTAGTATCTTGAAATGAAGTTATAAAGTATGTAAAGTGCTTGGCAAAGGGATTGACACAGTGTATGATCTGGGTATACTTTAGTAGTCATCACACAGCTGTTAAGTAGTTCAGGGTAATTCTCCTGTCATTGGATTTCTGCTGAACTCTGTCTCACCTGTAACATTATACCCGCTCTCTACTTCTCACATCATCTAAGATATTTACCCCTTCTGCAGTAAGCGGTTCCACTTCTTCAGTGTTTTAGATGACATGGCCCCTTCGACCCACTCCATCTGACCCTCTTTAGGAAGGACAAAAAGTGCCAGAGCATTCTTGCTGTAGTCCATTTGAAGCACTGTGCAGTTCAGCTCCATATCCACCAGGTGATAGTATTGTTCCATCTGGTGCATCATAGGCACTTGCACGATTGTGGTTTTGTCCACTGAGAAGCTGAAACCCTCTTTCGTCTTGGATGTATCGAAAGGATTTGCCCACTGGGCTTAAAATACAGAGAGAAAAGAGGTCCTTTAACAGTATTAATGCCAGTGTGACTTTTTCTATCAGTCATCTCATCTGGTAATTAAGACTACCACAGAGGTAGGTACCTACTGTCAACCAGTTTTATAAGTGAGTGAGGACCAAGGAGAGAAAATGACTTTACATAGTCTCTCAGCTAGCCCATGGCAGAGCCAGGAGTCACACCCAGGACTGTTGGACTCCATGCTGAAGAGCTGTTCCATCTATGTCCAAAACCACTATACTTACACTAAACCCATCAGAGCCACAGTTTCTTCTTCCATAAAAAGGTATAAGCACACCCAACAGGGTGAAATGAGACAACAGATCTGTCCAGCTGTTTTATCCATCTACAAGTGTGTGGTTTGTGGCCAAGAATTGTTCACTCCACCAAACATGGCTGACATGTGCTGTAGAACCAGGAGAAGTCATTTCGGCACAGCACCTTCAGAAAAGTGTCATATGCTTCTTCTTGTTACAAGCATGAGCTTTAGAATTAGACAAACCTGGGTGGGAATACCAGCTCTGAAACTCATTAGCTGTGAACATGAGCCATTATGAGGATTGGATGAGACAGTATGTGCAAACCACACATGTAGCATGGTGCTTAACACATAGTGGGTGCACTGTACATGATAGAAATATTTGTGTAACATGCCCAAGAATGAGCAGCAAGTGAGTGTCATAGTAGGGTTTAAACCCAAGTCTATTTACCTTCCAAACACATGCTTGTCCAACCAAATCTTTTGGAAGCCATGATTCTCTAGAGAGATCTGAGCAGGTTGTTCATACCATTGTCACTCATCTCTCTGAAATTGCCCTCTACCCAGGAATTTCCTGGGTTCATTCACAGAGCTATGTGTCCCCCCCTGGAAGATCCAAAACTACACACAGTTATATACAGTGGTTCAGGTCACTGTGGTATGAGGGACACCTATTGATGCCAGTGATAAGAGACTATTCACTCCCCAGAGAACCCCACCAAATTATGGGAACACTGACCTAGGAATGCTTATCTTAGAGCCTTACCTTTAAAATGAATGTAGTTCACCAGGACCATGATGCTGTTTGGTTTGAGGTCTTGGATGAGGCCTACAACTTGCCCTTTGGTTTGTTTCTCCACATGACAGTTGATCTCCTGCTGGGCTGCAGAAACATTGGAGAAGTCGGTAGAAAATACCTCAGTTGCATAGAGGCTCTTGACATCATCCAAGAACTGCGCCAGTGGTTTCAGTTGCTTCCCAATGAAGAGGGTATTTCCCATTTGTAATTCTAACTCCTTCTTTGGAAAATTCAGGGAACAGATCAGGTGCTGGAAGCCCTGCTGGATCTCTGCCATTGGGGTTTCTGTGAGGTTAAACCCCAAGGTTTCCAGGATTTGAATTTGGGTGCTGTAGCAAGCCCCAAAGGAGAGCATGGCCAAAGCTGCAGAAATGCTCACAGGGGAAAAGAAGATGTTCCGACCTGGGGTCTCCAAAGTGAACCTCCGGTACAGGTTAAATGCAAAGTCAGCATTGATGGATGACATCTTATAGAAAGTGGCATTTTGTTGGGAGGAATTGTAGGTGGTTACTTTGCCTTCAGATCTGTTAGGTGGTGCACAATGAAGCTCAAGTACCAAGAGAACCAGATAGAGGAACAGTGGCATTTTGGAAGGAAGATAATCTATAAGAGATGAGGCGAGAGAACCATTGGGGTGTCTTAGCTGGATGAAAAGTCTTAGCCAGAAATATAGTAATTGTCCATCATGATTAGTAAAATAATAGAAAATAGTTAATGGTGTGCACACCAGGGGCTGTGTGGAGGCTTCTCTCCTCTGAACAACTGAAGACACATCTAATAGGGACAGAGAGTAGGAAAGGTGGCTTGCTGGGGCCATCAATGGCATGAACTGTCTTTCAAAGGTAATAGCAACATATGAAAACTCTGTGAGGAAATTACATTTATGAAAATTAAATTATTTTTATTTCATCCAGATGCAGCCTTTTAGAGAGGGAGGAATTTTTTGATAAAACTAGCATTCCCTCTGCTTATGTTAATTTTTGTAAATAAGAATTTTGGATTTTTTAATTTAGCATTTTTCTTAAGATAAAATATTCAAGAGATGAGGTGAGAGAATATCTGTACATTCCTTTAGATAACAGATAAAGGAGAACAATTTTCACACAATATTTTGGTTGGGATAGAAGATTAAAGGAGCCATGTGCAAAATCATGAGCTGAAATTAAAGCATTAATATAATGCACAGAAACCACAGAAGTATTTCCAAATAAGAGAAAGATGAAAGTGTAGCTATTTTTTGCAGTTTAGATATCTCTCTCCATCAGTATTATCTAAAGAGTCATTTCTAAATTAGAAGATATATTAACACTATTATTCTTACACTCACTCATGTTATTTTTTATTATTAGAATAGATGCAAAAATATATGGCATAATATTATCTGAGCCTGGAAAGGTACAAGGCAGTGGAATAAAGGATTTGGCTGTGGAATCCAGTAACATGGACATGAGTGATCCAAAGGAAAAGATCCATGGAGTCAGGACAGGAGTCCTTACTCAGTCCTCCATCCTGTTCCTGAGTGATCTCATCCACTGCTAGGAACTCATCTGCCACCACAAAAAACTACATACTTTAGTACAGATGACTATCCTGTGTTACCCAGATATTTGTCCAACTGCCTACTGGATATAGCCACCAGAATATTTCATACTTACCTCAGTTTCAATTTGGAAATCTCAAAGTTTCCAAAGGTAAATGTGACATCTCCATAGCTCTCAAGCCTGCTCCTTCATCATCATTCTATATCACTATCTACTAAGACTCCCATGCCAGAAACCCCAGAGTCATCCTAGGGGCTTTTTTCATTCTTATTCCCTACATCTATTGAGTTATGATGCCTTCTGAGTACTACCTACTAAATGTCTCTGAAAACATCTCCTTTCTTCTGCCACTGCCTCAGCTCATGGCCTGAACTTCTTCACCAACTCCTAGCACATCACACTATCTCCAGTTTCTCACACCCCAAAAGCCTGATTCTACATCTCAATCCAATCTCTACATGTCATCAGAATCCTCTTTCTGTGAAAGTTGCAGAAACTGGTAAGAGATCAACTACCAGATGACCACACTTAGACCTTGGCTTCCAAAGCTAGGAATTTGGAGCTCATAGTTGTCTGGGATTACAACTTGCTGATAGAGATGTCCAAAGTTCCCAAAGAGAGAGAAAAAAAAGTACTTACAGTACATGTCCAAGTAACTACTTGCATCTCTCAGAAAACAAAATTTTTCCATCTTTATAACATGCCCTGTGTTGCAAAAGTAGAGCACTCTTAGTTACTCATTAACACCAGAATTAACCCTGGGATGATATTTTCAAAGCTGATGCACAAAACCAAGGCCAAAAGGAACAAAGTGAAAAATAATAAAGATGAAACTTTGAATGATTGCTTTAGCTGCCAAATCCTTGATCTATAACAAAAGAGAAAGATAATTATCAGAGCTGGCAGGTCTAGATTCATGGTAGGAAATATGTCTTTTTGGTAGGCAGGATGAGCAAAACTGCCAAGAGGCAGAAAGATCAATACTGTTTTACGTATCAGGGCCAAACCGTGTTGGGATTGGCAATCTTTCAAAGGAAAGGTACATAAAGGCAGTGGCTGGATGAGCATCTCTAACAGGTGCTATAGAAATTATTGTGCATTGGCTTGAAGGAGATGATGCCAAACATAGCTTCCAACTCTAGACTTCTGATGCTGCATACATTGATATCTGCTCAGGGAAACCAGTCCTATCTTCTGGTCACTAAAATGCTCTGTGCCATCTTCTGGGTCCCAGGAATAAAAGACGATGCTGAAGAAACCAAGGAGAGTGGAATCAAAGACATCACTGTCCAGTATTAACTGTGTACTGGACTGTGCACTGCAAAGAAGCAGTGGGAGCAAAAAGCACTAGACTCAGGACACCCAAGTTCCATCTTGCCTCTGCCGGTTTCTAGGTCTGGTGGTGGTGGTGGTTGTAATAGTAATAGTAGTAGTAGTAGTAGTAGCAGTAGCAGCAGCAGCAGCAGCAGCAATTCTTGTTTATTGAGTATTTACCATATGCAGGTCATGATGTGAAACATCCAATTCCAGACACTGTTTCAGGACTACATTAAGGATGTGTACATGCTAAGTGAGGGTTGGGTGTTATGAGAATAAAGACTAGTTTGAGATAAGCTAGATCACAGTCTATGGGGAGATGTGGAAGCCAGGTTAAACAGTGCATACTTTACATTGAAGACATTAAAAACCACTAGGGGATTTTGACAAGGCAGTGACTAGATAGAGGTTGATTTTGCTTTAACTTTGTTTCTTCTCAAACGTAGAGTTCCTACTATGTGAAAAGTACCACACTCAGCACTGGGGTTTCAGAGGTAAATGCTAAATATCAAACCTGAACCCAAGAGATCTTTCTAACTACTCATGTGAAAAGGAAAGGGCACACCTCACATATGGGATGGTCACAGGTTCATGTGTTCCACATCAAGGCAGTGGAAGCTCAGATCTCTGGACACTAAAGTCATTACATAATTACTTTTGGTATAAACACATAGTATGCTCTCTCAACTATAACTGATCACTACAGAAGAAACAGGAAAAGACTATCCAGAAAGAAAACTTCTAAATCTGTACCTTCTGGTAGCATAGTCAGACAATGGTACAGCTTGTTTTTTTTTTTTTTAATGTACAAAGCAGCTTTTTAAAATTTATTTTTTATTTTTTATTATTTTTTATCATTTTTTTAAATTTATTTTCAGCATAACAGTATTCATTGTTTTTGTACCACACCCAGTGCTCCATGCAATCCATGCCCTCTCTAATACCCACCACCTGGTTCCCCCAACCTCCCACCCCCCACCTCTTCAAACCCTTCAGATTGTTTTTCAGAGTCCATAGTCTCTCATTGTTCACCTCCCCTGGAAGAGATTATGCTGACTAAAATAAGTCAAGCAGAGAGAGTCAATTATCATATGGTTTCACTTATTTGTGGAGCATAACAAATAGCATGGAGGACATGGGGAGTTAGGAGAAGGGAGTTGGGGGAAATTGGAAGGGGAGGTACAGCTTATTTTTTGATGCATCTGATTCAAGCTGAGCTTTGCTAGCTGGTAGTAACTTCAGTATCTGTCTCTGACATATAAGAAGGTCAACCCTGCTCCTGTAGACTCACCTGTTTTGTGCTCTGGTGTTCTAATGTTCTATCATGTCTTTGCTATGTAGTAAATGTAATTTGGGGCAAGTTTCTTAATATCCCAGAACCTCAGTTTTTTCACTTCTATAGTGAAAGGATAACAATCCCCACACCATGTGGTTATCAGCAATATAAAATGAAATGTAGAAGTCGTGCCTGGAACCTCCTACATAGTGCCTGGTGTATAACCAGGATTCAGCAACTATTAATGATCTTCCATTTCATCTACTGGTCTGGATTCTTTCCCCCCACCCAAAGTCTCCACAGCCCCTGTACTCCACTCTCCCTATTTCTAAATACATTCTCCCTAAGACGAAATTGATTGATTGACTATGAATGTGTAAGATCTTTTTTGAAACTTATATTTTAAAACAATAACTTGTCTTGTGTAAAGCTGTTGAAGCTAGTACATTGAATATATAAACTATAGGAAGTATAACCATATCAATAAATTCAACCAGATATAAAATTAAGTATCTCCTCTTTGGATGAACACCACAACAATCCATTTTCACACAACTTGCTTAGATTTTTTATTTTAGGAATTCCACAGTTCAAAGTTTCATGGTTTCAGAGTTCTTTTTTTTTTTCAGAGAGAGAGAGAGAGAGAACACACACATGTGATGTTTTGGGGGGATGGGGAGTGGCAGAGGGATAGGGAGAGAGAGAATCCCAAGCAGCCTCCAGTCCAGTGCAGAGCCCAATGTGAGGTTTGATCTGACAACACTGAGATTGTGACTTGAGCTAAAAATCAAGAGTCAGATGCTCAACCTCTGAGCAACCCAGGCAGCCCTAGTTTCACAGTTCTTTTAATGTGTAAACATTTTTCTCTTACTTTTGAGTTGATATTTGATTTTACATTCCAGTTTGGGATTAAATGGTGGTATCTTAGTCTAGTTCTAAGTCTAGAGACATTAATGAGTGTGGGGTGGTAGCAGTAGGAAAATTGGCTTCTTCTTGCAATTTAAATTTTACAAGCAAAGAATGTACTGTGTATTTACACAAAGGGGAGCCACACTGGACAAAGAGAGGGACTGTTTCTATAGTCAAGGGGAGCTCAATGGGCATTTTGGGCTTAAGGTATTTTTTAATTCTCTCAATTTTCTTATTCTTAAATTTTTATTCTTTTTATTTTAGTTATTAACTAACAAATATGATCTGTCAATGCTGGGAACTACATTAATTCTGTAATTTGGTAATTCACAAGATCAAATGCTAATTTATCCTTCTAGCTGCATTAGATAAGACATTCTAGGTTGGCAGAGTATGAGAATCCAAAGTCCCCACATCCTATGGACAGGCAAAGATAATAGATGAAAATGTTCTGAATCTAGGAGAAGGAAAGAGATATTCAATCAAGGAGACAGAGCTCCCAAAAAAATCAGCCAATGGAGATCCACACCAAGACACATAGTAATTAAAACAACAAAAAGTAGTGACAGTGAATTTTAAAAGTAGCAAAAAAACTGAAAATGGTTACATACAAGGAAAACCTCAAAAGGCTATCAGCAGATTTTTCAACAGAAACTTTGCAGTCCAGAAGAGAGTGACATGATATATTCAAAATGCTGAAAGGAAAAAATCTGAAGCCAAGAATATTCTTTCCAGAAAAGGAACCACTCAGAATAGAAGGAGAAATAGAGTTTCCTAGATGAGCAAAAGTTAAAGGAATTCATGAACACTAGCCCAGCCCTACAAGAAATGTTAGAGGACTCTTTGAGTGGAAAGGAAAGACCATAAGCAGGAGTAAGAAAAGCAGGAATCACAAAAGCAGGGAAAAAGTAGGCATATATAAAAAAATCAAAGGAATCACAAAAATAAAAGGATATAAAATATGACATCATATACCTAAACTGTTGGGGAGAGGGAGTAAAGAATGGGTTCCAACTTAAGCAACCATCAACTTAATATAGACTGTTATATGCAGATGATGTTATATATAAACAGATTGATGACCACTTATCAAAAACCAGTAATAGATATGGAAAAAATAAAGAGAAAAGAATAGAAGTATATCACCAATAAAGCAAACTAATTGTGAGAGATGAGAACAGGAGAAGAAAAGAACATAGGAGGCCTATAAAAACAACTTTATAACAAGTAATAAAATGGAAATAAATGCATGCCTATCAATTTCTTTGACTACAAATGGACTAAATGTTCTAATCAAAAGACATAGAGTGATGAAATGGATAGAAAATCAAGAATGATCTATATGTTGCCTACAAGAGTCTCATTTCAAACCTAAAAATACATGCAGATTGAAATTGAAGGGATAGAGAAGTATTCATCATGCAAATTGTTGGGAAAAGAAAGCTCAGGTAACAATATTTACATTGGACAAAATAGACATTAAAACAAAGTTTGTAACAAGAGCTCAAGAAAAAACACTATATAATCAATCAAAATAAACAATCCAATAAGAAGATATAACTATATAAATATTGATGCACCCAAATACATAAAATAGTTAATAACACCCATACAGAATTAATCAATAGTAATACAATAATAGTAGGGGACTTTCATATCATAGTTACACCAACAGAGAGTTCACTCAAACAGAAAATCAACAAGGAAATATTGGATTTGAATGACACAGTGAACCAGTTGAATCTAACAGATATATTCAGAACATTCCATCTTAAAACACCAGAATACACATTCTTTTCAAGCACACTTGGAATATTCTCCAGAATAGATCACATATTTCACCACAAATCAAGTCTTAATAAATTCATAAATATCAAAGTCATACCATGCATCTTTTCTGGCCATAACACTATGAAATTAGAAATCAACCACAAGAAAAAATCTGGAAAAAGTGCAAATACATGGAGATTAAATAACATGAGAATCTACAATGAATGGGTCAATTTAGAAATCAAACAAGAAATAAAAAATACATGGAGACAAATGGAAATGAAAACTCAATGTTCCAAAATCTTTTGGAATGTACAAAAGCTGTTCTAAGAGGGAAGTTTCTAGCAATACAGGCCTGCATCAAGAAGGAAGAACAATTTGAAATAAACAACTTAACCTTATACCTAAGGAAGCTAGAAAAAGAACACACAAAACCCAAAACCAGTAGAAGAAAAAGGAAATAATAGAGATTAGAGTAAAAATACCCAAAATACAAACTAAAAAGACAATGGAACATATCAATGAAACTAGGAGTTGGTTCATTGAAAAAATCAACAAAATTGATAAACTTCTAGCCATGCTTACCAACAGAAGTGAGAGGACTAAAACAAAATCACAAACGAAAGAGGAGAAATAACAACTAACACCACAGAAATACAAAAACAATGAGAGAATATTATTATGAAAAATTATACACACAAAAAAATCAAACAACCCAAAAGAAATAGATAAATTCCTAGAACTGTGTAACCTACCAAAACTGAAGCAGGAAGAAATAGAACTTGTGAAGTGGCTTTGAACACCCCACTTATATCATTGGACAGGTCATCTAAACAGAAAATAAACAACAATACAATGGTTTTAAATAACACACTGGACCAGATGGACTTAACATATATATTCAGAAATTGAATGAGTAATCAAATAACGCCCCCCCCAAAAAAGTCCATGACCAGGTGGCCGCACAAGTGATTTCTACAAGACATTTTAAAAGGAGTTAATACCTATTCTTCTCAAAGTATTCAAAAAATTAGAGGAGGAAGGAAAGCTTCCAAATTATTCTATGAGGACAGCATTACCATTTATTACCATTTATTTATCTGATACCAAAACCAGATAAAGACATAACAAAAAAGAGATCTACAGGCCAATACCTCTGATAAACATAGATGCAAAAGTCTTCAACACAATATTGGCAAAACAAATCCAACAATATGTTTAAAAAATTATTCACCATGATCAAGTGGAATTTATTCCCAGGATGCAAGAATGTTTAAATGTTTGCATATCAACCAACATGACACATTACATAAATAAGAGAAGGAATAAAAATCATAAGATCATTTAAATAGATTCACAAAATACATTTGACAAAGTACAACATCCATTCACATACATAAATACATACATAAACAAATAAATAATAAACCTCAACAAAGTAGGTTTAGAGTGAACCTATCTCAACCTAATAAAGACCATATATGAAAAATTCACAGTTAACATGATACTTAATGGTGAAGAACTGTGAGCTTTTCCCCTAAGTTCAGAAACAATACAAGGATGTCCACTCTCACCACTTTTCTTCAAGATAGTACTGCAATTCCTAGATACAGCAGTTACACAACAAAAAGAAATAAAATGCACCCAAACTGGTAAGGAGGTAAAATTTCACTATTTACAAATGACATGTTTCTATATATAGCAAATCCTGAAGACACCATCAAAACACTCCTAGAACTGATCAATGAATTCTGTATAGTCATAGAATAAAACAGTAATCTGTTTTATTTTATTTATTTTATTTATTTATTATTATATATTTTTGTTAATATATATTATTATATAATACATAAATATATATTTATTCTGTTTTATCTTATTTATTTTATTTATTTAACAGAAATCTGTTGAATTTCTATACACTAATATTGAAGCAGCAAAAGGAGAAATTAAGAAAATAATTCGGTTTCTATTTACACCAAAAATAACAAAATACTTAGGAATAAACTTAAATAAGGAGGTTAAATATCTGTACTCTAAAAATTATAAAACACTGATGAAAGAATTGAAGATGACATAAACAAATGGAAAGATATTCCATGCTAATGTATCAAAAGAACCAATATTGTTCAAAAGTACATACTGTCCAAAACAAACTAAAGATTTAATACAATTCTTATCAAAATATCAACAGCATATTTCACAGAGCTAGGACAAACAATCCTGGAATTCATACAGAACCACAAATGACCCGGAATACCCAATGTAATCAGGAAAAAGAAAAACAAAGCTGAAGGTATCACAATTCAGATAGATCAATAGACTAGAATAGAAACCCAGAAATGCACCCACAGGTATATGGTTAATTAATCTTTGACAAAACAGAAAAGAATATCCAATGGGGAAAAGACAGTTTCTTCAGAAAATGGTGTTGAAAAAACTAGACAGCTATATGCAAAAGAATGAAACTGGACCATTTCTTACACTGCACACAAAAATAAATCCAAAATGGATAAAAGACCTAAATGTGAGATGTGAAACCATAAAAATCTTAGAGGACAATACATTCAGTAACCTCTTTGACATCATCAGTAGCCACTTTTTTCTAGATATGTCTCCTGAGGCAAGGGAAACAAAAGCAAAAATAAACTACTGGGACTAAATCAAAATAAAAATCTGCACAACGAAAGGAATGATCAACAAAGCTAAAAGGCAACCAGTGGAATAGGAGAAGATATTTGCAAATGACGTAACTGAAAAAGGGTTAGTATCCAAAACATATAAAGAACTTACACCACTCAACACAAAAAAACCCCTACAAATAATCTAATTAAAAAATGGGCAGAAGACATGAACAGACATTTCTCCAAAGAAGAAATCCAGATGACAACAAACACCACATGAAAAGATGCTCATCATCACTTATCATTAGGAAAATGCAAATCAAATCTACAATGAGATATCATCTCACACCTGTCAGAATAGCTAAAATGAAGAAAAAAAAACAGGAAACAACAGGTTTTGGTGAGGAAGTGCAGGAAAAGGAAATCTCTTGCACTGTTGGTGAGAATTCAAACTGGTACAGCCATTGTAGGAAATAGCATGGAAGTTCATCAAAAGTCAAAAATAGATCTACCCTATCATCCAGTAATTCCACTACTGGGTACTTACCGAAAGAATACAAAAATAGTAATTGAAAGGAATACATGCTCCCTGGTGTGTGTGAGTGTGTGTGTGAGTGTTTGTGTGTGTATAAATTATTCATCCACAAGAAAAAATGAATTCTTGCCATTTGCAACAACATAGATGGATCTAGAGAATATAATGTTAAGTGAAATAAACCAGTCAGAGAAAAACAGATAGTATATGATTTTCTTATATAAAAATAAATATATAAAAAACAAAACAAATGAACAAAGGAAATAAAAGAAACAAACCAAAATAAATAAATAAATAAATAAACTCAACTATAGAGAACCAACTGATGGTTACCAGAGGGGAGTTAGGTAGGGGGATGGGTGCAGTAGTGGAGGGGATTAAGAGTACACTTATCTTGATGAGCACTAATATATAGAATTCATGAATGACCATATTATACACTTGAAACTAATATAACATTGTATATTAACTATATTGGAATTAAAATAAAATATATATAATGTCCTCCAGGTTTGACCATGTTGTCACAAATGGTAGGATTTCCTTCTTTTTATGGCTGGATAACATTGCATTGTATAATATATGAACCATACTAATGCCATCTTGGAAAAATCCACCATGATGACCACTCTGTGACCTAAAACCTTCTTGAGCATAGCCCTCCCCCACCATTCTTTCTGTCTAAACACACATAATAATGCTTATGTATATCCTTGGGACTTAACATCCTTGATCTCCCTTCACATACAATTATGATATACAACTATTTCTCAAACATTTCCTCCCTTGTGGTCTCCAGCACCTACCCCAGGCTCTCAAGATCATAGAGAAGGTGGAGTTGCAGAGATAAACTCATTTTGCAGCCACCTAACACATGCTTTCATCCATAAGTCACTTTAATAAATCATTTTTTGTGAAGCTAGATTTATTATATTTTTTATTCCATTGTACAGTTCTTTTGGACTTTGTAAGTTATTTTGCATATATCTCCCTATCAAGGAACATATACATATATGCACCATATTTTCTTTATCCACCTATCAATGGACACCTAGGTTGTTTCCATATCTTGACTATTATGAATAATGTTGCAATGAACATGGAAGTGCAAATATCTCTTTGAGATGTTCAAAATACTTAAGTATCTAAGCTACTTAAAATAAAAGACAAACTCAAACTTTTTTTATTGTGTTATGTTAGGTACCATAAAATACATCATTAGTTTTTGATGCAGTGTTCCGAGATTCATTGTTTATGTACAACCCCCAGTGCTCCATGCAATATTTACCATCCTTAATACCCACCACTATGCTCACCCATTCTCCTCCCTTCTAAAACCCTTAGTTTGTTTCTCAGAGTCCACAGTCTCCCATGGTTCATCTGCCCCTCTGATTTCCCCCAATTCACTTTTCCTTTACTTCTCTTAATGTCTTCCATGTTATTCATTATGTTCCACAAGTAAGTGAAACCATATGATAATTGAGTTTCTCTGCTTGATTATTTCACTCAGCATAATCTCCTCCAGTCTCATCCATGTTGATGCGAAAGTTGGGTATTCATCCTTTCTGATGGCTGAGTAATATTCCATTGTATATATGGACCACATCTTCTTTATCCATTCATCTGATGAAGAGCATCTCAGCTCTTTCCACAGTTTGGCTATTATGGACATTGCTGCTATGAACACTGAGGTACATATGGCCCTTCTTTTCACTACATCTGTATCTTTGGGGTAAATACCCAGTAGCAAACTCAGACTTTTTAACCAGAGAATTAGTGATCAAACCCCATATATCTGAGAAAAATGTATTCCTCCAAAACCTTGTAGAGGGTTTATTCTGAAGACACAAGACAGTAATCAATAACACCTCTCAAACGACTCAAGAATGGGACAAAGATGTTATTTATATAATGTATACTGGTATGCATTATTTCAGGAAACACTGAAAAGTGTTTTCATGCCCATTACTTTATCTCATCCTCAGAACACCCTTGTGATGTAATTAGGGTACCATTTCTCTAACTTGACAGGTGATAAAATCAAGGCCTAGAAATGGCAAGGAACACAACAAGGTCACATCAGGGAGACATTTTTGAAACCAAGTTGAAACCTCAGATTGGGATTGTGACTTACTTTTATTGTCTTTATGAAGAAGTGGATTAGAAGATTTCTGCATTTAATTCCAGATTGGAACCAATTGTTTATGGCAATATATGATCTCTTCCTTCGTAAGAACAGAGTAAAGTTAAAATCATTGATATTTGGTTGGAGTGATGAAGGGAATGTACCAATAATTATTTTCTAAAAGGTGGTATTTTAAAAATAATTTACTATGTTTTTTTGCAAATAAACATTTTCAGTTACAATTTTTTACTTTTCAAAATAAGAATGAAACAGTTTTACTTCTCCATAATTTTAAGAATTATTTACATCTGAGGTTTTGACTTAGTGGACTGCAGAAAGTCTGAGAATACTTGGTCAGAAATCACCATAGGAAGACTGCCCTTTTCAATATCTGCCATGTTTACCTTGAGAGAAATATCCTTCTCTTTTTATTCATTCTTTGGAGGCTCAGTGTGAATTTGGCAATGTTTATTCCAGCTCATGTTTTCTAACACTATTTCAGCTTTCCATTCTGATTATATTAATTTCAACATTGTACGCTGCTAGTAGTTTTATTTATATTCAATTAGCAGACATATAGTACATCATTAGTTTCAGATGTAGAGTTCCTTAATTCATCAGTTGCTTATAACATCCAGTGCTCATCACATCGTATATCCTCCTTAATGCCCACCACCCAGTACCCCATCCACCCACCCACCTTCCTGCCAGCAACCCTGTTTGTTTCCTATAGTCTCTCATTGTTTTTATCCCTTTTGGATTTCTTCCCATTCAGTTTTCCCTTTCTTCCCCTATGATCCTCTGCACTATTTCGAAAACTCCGCAAATGAATCAAACCATATGATAATTGTCTTTCTCTGATTACTTATTTCACTCAGCATAATAGCCCTCAGTTCCATCCATGTCAATCTAAACAGTGAGATTTCATCCTTTCTGATAGCTGAATAATATTCCATTGTATTATCTTTATCAGTATCTCTGTTGATGGACATCTGGGCTCTTTCCATAGTCTGGCTATGGTGGACATTGCTGCTATAAACATTGGGGTGCAGGTGTGCCTTTGAATCATTAAATTTGTATATTTGGGGGTAAATACCTAGTAAGTGCAATTGCTGGGTCATAGGGTAGCTCTATTTTTAACTTCCATACTGTTTTTCCGAGTAGATGTACTAACTTGCATTCCCATCAAGAGTGTGAGAGGTTTCTCCTATCTCTGCATCCTCACCAAAATGTGTTATTTCCTGATGGGTTAATTTTAGCCATTCTGAATTGTATGAGGTGGTATCTCATTGTGGTTTTGATTTGTATTTCCCTGATGCCAAGTGATGTTGAGCATTTTTTCACGTGTCTGTTGGCCATTTGTACGTCTTCTTTGGAGAAATATCTGTTCACATCTTCAGTCCATTTCTTGACTGGATTATTTGTTTTTTAGGTGTTGACTTTGAGAAGTACTTAATAGATCTTGGATACTAGCCCTTTATCTGATATGTCATTTGCAAATATCTTCTCCAATTCTGTAGGTTGTCTTTTAGTTTTGTTGACTGTTTACTTTGCTGTGCAAAAGGTTTTATCTTGATGAAATCCTGAAAGTTCATTTTTGCTTTTCTTTCCCTTGCCTTTGGAGACTTTGGAGAAGTGTCTAGCAAGAAGTTGCTGTAGCTAAGGTCAAAGAGGTTGCTGCCTGTGTTCTCCTCTAGGATTTTGTTGGATTCCTGTCTCACATTTATATCTTTCATCAATTTTGAGTTTATCTTTGGGTATGGTGTAGGAAAATAGTCCAGTTTCATTCTTCTGCATTTGGCTGTCCAATTTTTCCAGTATTATCTGTTGAAGAGACTGTCTTTTTCCATTGGATAGTCTTTCCTGCTTTTTCAAAGATTAGTTGACCACAGAGTTTAGGGTCCATTTCCGGATTCTCTATTCTGTTCCATTCATCTATGTGTCTGTTTTTGTGCCAGTACCATACTGTTTTGGTGATTATAGCATTTTAATAGAGCTTGAAGTCCTGCATTGTGATGCCACCAGGTTTGGTTTTGTTTTCCAACATTCCTCTGGCTACTTGGGGTAATTTCTGTTTCCATACAAAGTTTAGGATTATTTGTTCCAACTTTGTGAAAAATGTTCATGGTATTTTGATAGGGATTGCATTGAATGTGTAGATTGCTCTGGTTAGCATAGACATTTTAACAATACTTGTTATTCCAGTGCATGAGCATTTGATGTTTTTCCATTTTATTCTGTCTTCCTCAATTTCTTTCATAAGTGTTCTATAGTTTTTAGAGTACAGATCCTTTACCTTTTTGGTTAGGCTTATTCCTAGGTTTCTCATGGTTTTTGGTGCAATTGTAAATGGGATTGATTCCTTAATTTCTCTTTCTTCTGTCTCATTGTCAGTGTATACAAATGAAACTGATTTCTGTGCATTGATTTTATATCCTGCCACTTTGCTGAATTCATGTATGAATTCTAACAATTTTGGGGTAAAGTCATTTGGGTTTTCCACATTAAAAAGTATCATGTCATCTGTGAAGAGTAAGAGTTTGAATTCTTCTTTACCAATTTGAATGCTTTATATTCTGTTTTTGTTGTTTGATTGCTGAGGCTAGAACTTCTGATACTATGTTGAACAACAGTGGTGAGAGTAGATATCGCTGTCTTGCTCCTGACCTTAGGTAAAGAACTCTCAGGTTTTCCCCATTGAGGATATTTGCTATTGGTTTCTCATATATGGCTTTTATGATATTCAGGCATGTTCCTTCTATCCCTACACTGCAGAGAGTTTTAATCAAGAAAGGAGGCTATATGTTCTAAAATGCTTTTTCTGCATCAATTCAGAGAATCATCTGGTTCTTGTCCTTTTTTTCTTTCCTTTATTAACGTGTGTATCACATTCATTCATTTGTGGATGTTGAACTATCCTTACATCCCAGGAATAAATCCCACTTGGTCATGGTGAATAATCTTTTTAATGTACTGTTGGATCCTATTGGCTAGTATCTTGGTGAGAATTTTTGTATCTATGTTCATCAGGGATATTGGTCTGTAATATTCTTTTTTGGTGGGATCTTTGTCTGGTTTGGAGATTAAGGTAATGCTGGCCTCATAGGATGGATTTGGAATTTTTCTTTCCATTTCTATTTTTTTAAGCACCTTCAGAAAAATAGGTATTACTTTTTTATATCTTTGGTAAAATTCTCCTGAGAAGCTATCTGGCCCTGGACTCTGGATTGTTGGGAGATTTTTGATTACTACTTCAATTTCCTTGCTGGCAATTGATCTCTTCAGGTTTTCTATTTCTTTCTGTTTCAGTTTTGGTAGATTATGTTTCTAGGAATGCATCCATTTCTTCCAGATTGCCTAAGTTTTTGGCATATAGTTGTTCATAATATGCTCTTATAATTGTATTTTCTTGATGTTGGTTGTGATCTCTTCTCTTTCATTCATGATTTTACTAATTTAGGTCCTTTCTCTTTTCTTTTTGGTAAGTCTGGCCAGGGTTTGTCAATCTTATTAATTTGGGAGAGTGGTTGCCCAGTCCTGCAGGAGTTTGCAGTTTATGGCAACACTGATCTGAAAGCCAGCTCCTGGGTTCACTGATTGCAGCCGGCTTCCCAATCCAATGTTTGTGAACTCTGCCAAATTCAGGCAGCCCTGTTCTTTCAGTAATCCCAGGGATCCTGAGACCACACTGTCGCACCTATGATTCTGCCTCACTTTGCCACCTGAGCACCTTTCAGGAAGAAATGTCCCTCGCCAGAGCAGACTTCTAAAAGTTGTAATTTTGGGCTCTGTTGCTATATCACTTTCCAGTAGCCAATGACAAAGGCTATTGCCCCCCTTGGCCTATCTTTTAATATATCCCCTTAGCTTCACTTCTCCACACCTCCTATCTTGTAAAAATTGGTCACTTTACTATTTGTAGAATTGCAGCAAATCGTCTCTTAAATTTCTGGTTTAATTCACAGGTGTTCAGAATGATTTGATACCTATCAAGTTGAATTCAAGGGACCAGATGAATCTATGGGTTCCCTCTCTTTTGCCATCACCTCTCCTCTCTTCTAAGTAGTTTTAATGCTACCAAATCGTCCCAATTCTCTGTCCCTCTCTTATGTGAGGATTTTACAATTACTGCTATTTGATTTATCCACTTAAAAAAAAAAAAAACTGGTCACTATTGGAATGAGCCAACCCCAGGAGGAAACTGGGAAACAAATCAGTTCATATACCCCAAAGTACTCTCATATCTGGACACTGATTGAGTCTCAAAGATAGAATAAAGAAGTGGGGATTTGTGCAGGATTGAAGAGTAACTCAAATAGTACTTTAGGGCCTAGAGGGGAGATGAAGGCCCCCATCAGCCATTGGACCACAAGCATGTCAATCATTGCTTCTCAGCAAATGAGCTTCGAGCTCATGGCGGAGGAAGTGGCTCTTTGTTGACCCTTCCAATTTCCACCTCCCATCACCAGCCCAACGGAATCTTTCCCGCCTTGTCCACTGCCACCTTAGGCGCAGTCTTGGTTGGCCGATTCTTGGGCTGCCCCTCTGCGCTTCCTGTTGCGGGACTTCCACGGGCACCTTCACAGACTGTTGTACCCTCTGAAGTCATCTTCTCTGCCACCCCCACCGCCTCCAGACAGGTCCTGCTGCCAACAGCCTCCCCTCAGGGGCAGTCACTTCAGCGCCCACCATCCTCACCGCAGTTGTCACGGCAGCACAATCAAAACTCCAGTTGGGGCACTGACTGGCAAGTCCCTCCTGCCATGTCTGCCACAGAGGAGCAAAGTCTGATTCCAGGTGGCCAGGACCCCAGACGCGTTGGGGTCCCGGTGTCCCCTTCAGAAGGGGTGGATGGGGTCGAGGAAGCCACAGCCTTCCTGGCTTCTGAAGGGGTTTCCCGAGCCCTTCCTGAGGAGGAGGGTGGGCAAGATGCTGCCCAGGCCGCAGAAAAGAGCCAGGAGGTAAAGCTGGTAGAAGAGGAGGAGGAGGGGGAAGAGGAGGAGGAGGGGGAAGAGGAGGAGGAAGAAGAGGAAGAAGAGGAGGAGGAAGAGGAGTTCGAGTTCGAGTTCGAGTTTGGAGATCAGGAAGACTATGAGTACCAGTCGCCAGAGTTTGAGTTTGGGAACCAGGAGGAGTCTGACTATGAGTCAGAAGAGGAGGGTGAAAACGAGGAAGAGAATGAGGAGGAAGAGGAAGAGACTGAACAGGAGGAAGACAATGGCCAAGAGCCCGCAGACGTCCCAGAAGTCGCCTCGGCCGCTCCTGAGAACCCCATGGCACGGTTTTGGTCCCTCTTCAGGGCTCTGCTCCATTCCCTTCTACACCGTATCCATGATAATGACCATGTCCTGGTCCAGACCCATGCAGGCCGCGTGGGAATCAGGCACCACTCCCGGGAGGCTGAGGACCCTGGAGAGGGACTAGCGCCTCCAGAGGTGGAAGAGCCAGGAGAAGGACCAGCTCCCCAGGACCAGGAGCACCCAAGAGAGGAAGCGGAGGTCCGGGTGGGCGAGTACCAGGCAGAGGGCACCTCGCCCTGGGGGCCGCAGGAACCAACAGAGGAGGCTGTATCCCAAAAGGCAGAGGAACCTACAGCAGAGGCTCACGGAAAAGAGGACGAGGCCCTGGGCGATGCCTCCAAGTCCTCGGAAGCTGGGGCCTGTGCCCCCGACAAGGTCCAGGTTGGCGAGTGGCCGCCAAGTCCTCGGGCCCTTGCAGCCCCCCTTGGGGCACCCAGCTCAAAGGCAGGCGGTGCTCAGCACTTGCCTTTAGCGGTGAAGCAGCGGGTCAAAGCTCTCAAAAATCTTCAGGCCCAATATGTACAAGTGGAAGCTCAATTCTACAGAGATTTTCACGATCTAGAGAAAAAGTATGCGGCCTTCTACCAGCCTTTGTTTGATAAGAGATCTGAGATCGTCAGTGCAATCTATGAGCCCACAGAAGGTGAATGTCAGTGGCAAGTAGGTGTCCAGGAAGGCGCGTGGGGGGAAATGGAAAGAGAGCCTGCGGGAAAAGGGCCAACAAACGGCATACCTCACTTTTGGTTGACGGCTTTTAAAAATGTGAAGATCCTTGGGAGGACGATCCGAAAAAATGACGAACTTGTACTAGAGCACTTGAAAGATGTAAAAATTAAATTTTCAGGGTTCGAGGAACCAATGAGCTTCACCATAGAATTTACCTTCAAGTCCAGCGAATACTTTTTCAATGAAATCCTGACTAAAACATACCAAATGCGATCAGACCCAGATGATTCTGATCCCTTCCTCTCCAAAGGCCCAGAAATTATCAGCAGCACAGGATGTGAGATCTACTGGAAAGAGGGGAGAAATGTCACCATGAAGACGAGCAAGCTGCCGAAAGGTGAGGACCGCAGAATCATTGTATCCACCACCAAGAAGACGCCCAGCTACTCTTTCTTCACCTACTTCTATCCTCCTGATTCTCCTGAGGGCAGAGTTGTCGATGTCGCCACCGATTATAAATTGGGCTATTTTTTCCGTGAAGTTCTGGCCCCAAAGTCCGTATTATTCTTCACCAGTGAAGCCAGTGAATGTAAGTGTGGAAGCTCTGATGATGAGGCCTGAGAAGCTGGAGGTGAGGAAAAGAAAGCAGACGAGATCAGAAATGAAGAACCTGAAAAAGGGCCTGAAAAGTATCTGGACCCAGGAGAGAGCAGTTCCTGAGAACCCAGGTATCTGTGCGTCGCTTTGTGGATCATCCAGCCATGCCTGACATACATCAATTATGCTTCTAACTTTTCTCAGTAAAGTAAATAACAAACTGTCAAAAATTTAGTTCTGTGAGCCAGTTCGATGTTAATTTTGGATATCGGTGTAGAATGAAGCATATTCTGAAATGTACTTCAATCACAGCTTCAAGTCCTTCCAGTTGTAGCTGTAAGTCTTCAACAGGTGGGAGATGTGTCAGCCTGGTAGCAGAGACCAATGTTTGTTTAGAACTCGGTTGCCAGAACAAGCGGCTAAAGGAACATAAATCAATACCAGCTGGGCTTTCAACATATAGCCACAGAAATATGGTCTTTTATGCTAAGTAGGAGACGATTCCTTTGAGAATGTGACTATCACAGGAATCGTCAGAATTTTATTTAGAATTTTATTTATTTATTTATTTATTTATCAGCAATTTAAACCATTTATTCAGTTGTAAATGTTTATATTTCAGGGGACAGTAAAAAGAAAACAGCAATAGGCATGGTAAGATTATTGTTAATCACTGGATTGATAATTAACTCAATCTATATCCAATATATTTTGTCCTTTCCTTTTACTTTCTTCTTTTACAGATATTGGAACTTGGGTCCTGGGGGGTAAATGAGTGTAGTTTATTTCAAAAGAAAAGGAAATCAAAATCAAAAGAAATGTGTAAATACCAGAATGTTGTGTCACAACAAACAAGCCTTTTCGGTTTGGCAAATAGCAGTTGATTTTGTTGTGTCACAGAATGGAGGACCTCAGAGTATGCAAAAGCAAGCTTATACCCAGGTGTCTGGGTTATAAGAGAGATACATGATTTCTCATTTTAGCTCAGGCATAAATAGGATTGGCTATTCTTAGACTTAGAAAGTAACTGTTGCATTTCAATCAAGTTCAATTGTTAATTGTCTCTTGTTTCATCTACAGTTTGGAGGCATAGTAAGACATGAACGAAGAAAGCCACAATGAATTTGTTCTTCAAGGAATGGAGATTTTCTGATATTTATTTGTCTTTCGAAATTTTAGCACCACTGGTTTTGTTCTAATGTCATCATATATTTGAGAGATATGACAGCATTTTGAAGTTGAAAATAAAAGTTCATTTAAAATGAATAAGCTGCAGACTCTTTAAATATATTACAATGACTTAAATCTATCTTTGTATATTTTTGTTTTGGCCACCTATTATTGAAAGGAATCACTTTCAATCATTTGATTAGCCTGTTTTAGGTTCCTTTATTCATCCTCCAATTAATTAAAAAACTTATAAACAATTTACATAAAGAAGGGTGAGGTTGCCCCTACTGTATTCTTTTGAAGTACATGATGGATGACCTTGCTTACCTGGAGATCAGATGGCGCTGGTTTTTACTGGGCTGATATGGACCAGCAGCATCATCATCACCTGAGAACTTGCTAGGAATGCAAATCCTCAGGCCTCATTCCATAACTTCTGAATTGGTAATTCTGTCACAGTTTAGAAGTCCTCCCAGATGATTCTGAAACTCAATAAAGTTTGGGAAACATTTCAAGCAATGAATGAGGGGAAATCAGCTTCATTTTTGGTAGGAGCAGCATTAACTCAGTGATGTGAAGCTGTTTCGGATAGAGAGTAAGGTCAGAGCTGGGGATGAGAGTGGAATTCTCCAAGACCTGGGACACAGATAAAGACCCCCTAGAAGGACAAACTTTGGTTGGTTGCAGTGAAAAATAATGCATAAGAGAACCATCTCATTCCAGAAGAATACAAACACTATGACACAATGTATATGAATTTTCAAAATATGCAAAATAAATATATACATTATGGATACATATATATGTAGTAAAAAGTAAGCATTGGAAATGCCGGCATATACAGCATGCAGAAAGGCCTATAATGCAATGATAAGGAGCCTTTTTAGGACACTGGTTATGTCTTGTGTAGAGGGATAGTGAAGAATTCAATTGGGGACAGGCTGTCTTAGTTTTCTACTTCTGTTATAAAATATTACACAAAGTGGGTGGCCTAAAACAGAACTTCATACCTTCATACTCTGGGGTCTGATTCTGGCAGTTCCGGAGTTCTGGAGTTCTGATTTCAGGTGAAATCAGGTTGAGGACACAGACACATTTCCTTCTAAGATCCAGGAGAGAATATTCCTGTCCCTTCTAGATTCTGGTGATTTCTGAAATTCCTCTGTTTGTGGCAGCATAACTCCAATATCTGCCTCCATCATTTTATGTCCTTCCCTGTGAGTCTGTGATTCAATTCTGCCTCTCTTTTCTCTTACGTTCACATTAGTCATGGGGGTTAGGCTCACCATAATTCCAGGTTGAGTTCATCTTGTGTCTCTTAGCCTCGTTATATTTGCAAAGACCCTGTTTCTAAATAAAGTCACATTTATAGGGACCAGATATTAGGGCATGAAAAATTTATTTTTGGAAAATGCAGTTTAGCCCAGTATAGGTATGTAGTGGGCTTCAACTGTATTTGTAATGTTCAATTTCTTGAGTAAGGTGGTGGGTAAATGGATGTAGTATTTTCTATACCATAGACTGTGTAGGTCTGAAATATTTCCTAATAAAAATGACAATGTATTAAAGAGGGAAAGGAGAAAACGGGCCTAAAATCTGGAAGCTGTTTAAGGAAAATGAAGTCTTAATTTACCAGAGTAGAGGATCAGAAGGATGCCAGAAGTTGGATAGGAGAAGATCCTGTTTCTACATTTATATAAGACTGCCTAGATTCTTGTAATTGGCATCGATACCTTTCTCTTTCATATTCTGTGGTAGCACTCTCATGTTCTAACTAATATTAGAATGATCTGTGTGTGTGTGTGCGTGTGTGTGTGTGTGTCTATCCTCTGCTCCACCCCTTCAGACACTGTACAGATTGTGAAATTCTGAATAATTGCAAGCTTAAAAGGTTTAATTTATCCTTCCTTCCCCAAATATCAAGCACTCTGTTCTCCCCCTTCCCAGATGCTCAATTAATGCACCCTCAACCTTCCCTTTTCACCAGTGTTGGCATTTTAAAATGTATTATTACAGGAGTGCCTGGGCTGTTCTGTGCGCTGAGCATCTGACTCAATTTTGGCTCAGGTCATGATCTCAGGCTCTGCACTTGGCAGGGATTCTGCCTGGGGTTCTCTCTCTCCCTCCCCCTCTACCCCTTCCCCCTTCTCTCTAAAATAAATAAATAAGTCTTTAAAAATAAATAAAATTGTGTTATCACATAGTACTTCTTATGACTAGAACTACATGGTGAGAGAATGTATAGGACCCTTCATCAGCATTATTTAAATGGAAAGGGCAGAGCAAATAGACAACCATCCACAAGTGTGATTCGAAGGCCCTCAGTTTGTGTCTGATTGGTTAATTCATGCTGTACCAGTTATAAAATACAGCATTTTTTCTTAGGCCCTATCAAAAGAGGCCCATCTCCTAAACGTTATGCTTTGAAGACTCTCTTTGGTTCTCTTGGTGATAGGTTCTTCCCACAGCACCAAAAGCCCAGTTTAGGGGCCAAAGGAATACATGCACCCTCTGTACCTTAGCCCCCTCCATATCATCCTCAAGATACCTGGGACACCTAAACTCTTCATCTGAATGGACCCAAGCCTGCTTCCAGTACCAGCATGCTTTTCACTGGGGCTTAGTTTTCTAATGTTTGAAGACTAACTGCACTGTTGGTGCATGTACTTCCAGGTGGCTATGGGGAGGGGTCTTGGCTATACATGAGGAAAAGTTAATGAGTTGCCCTGGTTCTCCACATACACCCAGATGAGTCCTCAAAGGTGGGCGATAAAACTCAGGGTGGGAAGAGAAGGCAGACTGACTAATGTCTGGGCCTAGTCTAGGGCATTGGACATAGAGGGTTGGTGGCAGTTCCTCCCACACTGAAGGCTCAAAAGTTAGAGCAGTCTATGAATTCAAAACCCAAACGGGACCTTTCAGGCCATTATGAAGTATATTTGCCAAGGCATATTTTTATAGTTTATTGGTTGACTTAAACAATTTCACATAATTAGAAATACGGCATGTAAGCCCCCACTTGAAGTTTTGCCCCCAACTTTGCACATATTATAAATGTTATACCTGGTTCATGTTAAACATTTGGTGTTTACTTTTTTCCCTCATGAGCTATCAGGCTCTCTCTGGTGTTTTATGCTGCTTTAAGGTAACCACATGACTAGGTCAGATGAAACAGATAGAGTCCTTGTTGTGCACTTGTCCCACTACTCCTGTCCTAATTGTGTTTTTCATTTGGGTCCCCTTAAAATACAGGTAAGTATGACAAATACTTAAAACTTACAGCTCAAGGAAAGGGCCCTACCCATTCTTGACAAATGGACTGTGTGGGTTCTCTGCTGCCATTTGGTGGCTATCACTGGTTTCTAATAGGTATTGAAATGTATTCTACTGATGGGGTGTCATCCCTTTGTAAGTGGGAGATTCTAGCTACATAGTAGTAGTTCTTGAGTCCACAGTCCTCCACATTTTTAATAATTGGGATGCTTACACCCAGACAGTGCATTGGTATTCATGGTGAAGGAGATCTAATAGTGCACTAATGGACATGGCATTTTATTGACCACTTCATGACCATTTTTGTGCCCATGCTCCTGGCATTTTGATGTGGAATGGGCTTTTAAAAAGGTGACTAATAAAGATTACTTGAAGTTCCACTTCTGGCATGATAGCTTGAGGAGCTCTATGAATCTGCTCCCCAATGAAACTGAAAACAAATTAGTTTAAAAAAATCAAACTATCTAAATTATCCAGAAATGGTCCTGAGGACGTATAGCAAATACAGAAACATTTATTCAAGAATGTCTAGTAATATTTGCTAAGGACAGTGAGAGTCTGGTATTTGAGCAAAGACCCAAAACCTCCTTTCCCCTGCTAAATCAGCAAGACAGAAACTCCACTCCAGATTGGTACAACCAAGAAAACAGGACCTCTTCTTCCCACAAAGAAGCCAGAGTGATTTTTCCAGAGAAGACAGAGCATCAGAGTTTCTCATATTGCCCCAAGCTACCTGTTGCTGAGTCTGAGTCTAGAGGAATACAGTCCAGAGTTGGGGGCTCCCATCTTCCATGCAGTCTTCATTCATAGGATTACCTCGGATGAAGCACTGCTGAGAATATCGGGACCCCAATTTGGTAAGAGACTCCATATTGGGTAAAGCAAGCTAAGAAGACCTGAAACTACTGTCTCTTTCCACTGAAGGCCCAGATCCTAAAGCACAAGTGTCTCTCATTGAAAAGTTCACCATTCCCAGCTCTACATCTATAGCTCAGAGGTTTTTTGTTTGTTTGTTTTTTCCCCAACAGAAGAAGCAGGCCACTAAACAGAGGTCCCTGCATCTCTTCCCAAGGGAAATAAATCATTTTTGCAACAGACTATGAAGAAGTTGAAGCCTATGGCCCTCTCAAAAAATAATGGAGTTTGTGGTTAAGAGCAATTAAGATGAAATTGATAGAATTATTCAAATTAAAAGCTAAACTGTAAGAAAGCTAGTTTACTAGAAAGAACCAGGGAGACAGCCAAGAAGAGCCCTACTGGAGTGAAAATAAATCTCAAACACTGGCTTCAAAACTATTTCACCAAAGGAATCCAAATTTAATTGGATCAGTCTATTGAGCAGTTTATGCCCTATCTAGCAACCGGTGAAGATTACCAGCTGAATATGGACAGGGAAAGAGACAATCAAAGGGAGCCTTGCAATAGTCCTCCTAGCGTGATTGCAGGCATATCAAAGCCAATGCTTGGTTCCCTGAGGGGGAAAATCAGAGGTTTCATGCTTTGGGGGAGGGGGAGTAGACTTTGACAAAACAATCCAACCAGTCGTTAAACAAATGAAAAAGCAAAGAACAATAACAAACACCAGAGGGGAACCAGTAGAAGAGTTGCTACAACATATTGCCTCAAATGTGCAGTTTCCCACAAAAAGGAAGAGACATGTAAAGAAGGAGGGAAGGTTGCCCCCTGTTTTGATTTACTCCTATTCACTTCATTGGTGAGAAAGGGATGCTCCACACTAAATAGTATGGAATGGCCAAATGCACCATGCCTGACACCAGATAGATGAAATAAAACTGAAGTTTATTAATCAATGATACAGTTCCAAAGGAAATCATGGCAGTCCAAGCAAGGCCAAATGGCAGTTGTTCTTGGAATCAGAATTAATAAGCAGGGGTTGAGAGAGGCAGGCTTTGTAGAAACCAAAGTTTGAGGTGACCCTTAATTTTATGTGAGGGTGTGATTGGTTTGAATAGTTTTGCAGTCTGTCAAGAAAGTGAAAACTATCAAGCTGAGGATTGGGTGGAGTGTAGCTGGTCTGGCTCTTAGAGGAGCTAGCTGGTTGGACCGGCCTTCCTGCTGGCTGGCGGCATATTGGGCAACAACATAGGAAAACATAGCTAGGCTTTTAAGGCCGCATGTCAAGGCAGCACATACATTTTTAAGCCTTCCAATATAAGCCCATAAGATGGGAGAGAAAAAAAATTGATCAAAAGAAACTGCCTGGTTTTCCCTGTGGGTCCTGTTTGTGCAGGACCAAGGGGGTCAGTAAGTGAGAGAAATTGTGAATGGCTGAAATTGCTGCTGGTTCTATTGTTGCTGCAGGCTTAAGCAGGAAAGACAACGTACATTGAGCAGTCAGGACCATCACTGGAGCCTGAGGATATATTTCTGGCATCACAGTTTTACATGAAGCACCCATAAAAGTTGAGACCAAGAGCAAAAAAAGCTTCTTAGCAATCAAACCAAATCCAAGCACAATGTTTTGCCAGAGCAACAAGGAAATATTCAGACTTTATGAAAACCTACCTTCAGGAGGAGAAAATCCACCAAAGAATGAACTGGCTGGGTGACATCAACGAATCAAATCATTACAGAAAGCATAAGAACAAGAAAGAAAATCTACTGAAACAAAGTAGAATTGAACTTAACATGGCTAACAATTTGACCACATCAACACCAGAAGCAGGAGAGAAGCCTGAGAAACATCTTGAAAGCTGGTGGTTATGAAATGACAAATCAGCTTGTAAAACAAAATGGAAAATTAAACATAATCCTTCCTCTGGCAATCTCTGCTGGACTATATTATTGGGTCCATATTTTCTCATGTCCTCCACTTTTTTTTTTTTTTTTTACAGTGAATGACTGACACCTCACAATCAGATTCTCTAGGACAGGCTGCAAACTGAAGAGATGATAAAACCACTTGATATGGAACAAGTGGGTAAGACTGCTTCTGGTATTACTAAATCAACTAATGGAGCATTTAATTCAAATCAAGCCATTTAAGTGAGGCTATTGATAATGGTTTAGAAGAAGCAGGAGAAATAGTTTTTTGGGATATCTCGCCCTTTAAGCACCAGTAACTCTAGATAACAGTTATTCATCAGCTCATACGGAGGCCACCTATGAGTCAGACTGGGAAGTATTTGACCTTTATTATGTTATGCAATTTGTTCTGCTACTAACAGAACAACTAAATAAGAAATCTGTTTTTCTACTGAAAAAAAGAAGTGCACCAGAATTCTCCTGACATTTAGGTGTGTATAAAACACTACATGCACAGTAATCTAAATGAGCTAGGAGATGCAGACCTTACTTTCCCAGTCATTTCTAAAATATCATTGAGCAGATTTTGGTTAGATTAAGACGATGCCTCCAGGAATCCTGGAAACCAATATCTCAGATTATAAGATTGTTCTTTTTAATATTCCTAAAGCAATGATGACATCTAAATGTGTTAGACCTTAAAAAACAACTGACCAAGCACTGGCCTTTCTGCGAGCATTGTGTTCATTTACAAGAAACATATACTAAAGATTTATCCTTTCAAAAACTGTAATATTTGACAAAACACCACAAGCCTTTACTATCATTTTAAAATGGAATTGTTATAGAAAGCTGGTTTGTAGATTAAAATATCAATGTACTCTTAAAAGTGATTCATTTCTACAGAAACTTGTAAACTTGAATGAAGATTTTCAACCTCACATCAGAGGAAAATATTGCTTGCATGATTTGCTGTCTCCAGATTAAATACAAAGACTTGTCAAATCAATTAAGAGAGAGTGAATACAAGGCTTTTTCCTTTTGGACTAAGGCACAACATTGTTATTACTATGGAAATTGTTCATTTTACGGCCCATCTTGCTTTTCTTAATTGTGGTGGTCAGTGATAATCAAAGTTTACAGAAAGAGACTCTATCTCAGATTGAATATATAGAGTAGTTAGGTTGAAACAAAAAAGTCTTTGGAACTCATGCAACTCTGAATGTTTAATGTATGAAACATCTGTAGTTTATATAGAATTATGATTCTGTCACAAATGCTTTTGACCTGTAGACACACAGGATTTTATAATTTTAAAAAGATGAAATTTCACTTGTATTTTTTTTCTGTTTCGTGTTCAAAGTGGCTTTAAAGCCACTTTTCTGTTACTTTAAGATTCTCATCTTAATAGAAATTACCAGTAAATGTTGCTTAATTTTTCCTATTAGGGTTTATAACTCTTTTTACATTTATTGACCTGCATTGGATTAGATTAGAATTTCATTATGTGTTTTAGCTGAGGCACTTCATTGCTTTTTTTAAATGGTCAATTTTTTTTTTTACTATATATTTGAATGTTATTTGCCTACTTGTTTTGCTGGCATATTGCATATTTGTTTAAAAATTATCTCTACTTTCAGTCTATGTAAGTTTCATTTAGAAAGATGTGCATTTACACTTTGTTTCCTACATATTTTCCTGTAGGTGAAATCTTTTTAGAAACGAAGAGACTGAGTAGGTAAGACTATATGAATGATATATACTCAAAAGATTTAAACTGTTGTGATGGTTTATATCCCAAATGGTGATATCTTGCAATGGCAAACAGATTTAATGGATAAAGGTATGCCTCCTATGTCACTGTGCTCAGGAATCTTTAAAGAGAGTGAGTTTGGCCACCATTTGCCCCTAATTTGCTTCCTTTAGTTTTCTCCAGAAATGAAGTATTCTGCACAGTGACCCAAAATTTTCACTTAGTTTGCTTGGGCTCACAATACTTCTGTTATGTTCTCAGTGATAATCAGGTTAAAACTCTGTGTAACAGTTCTGGTTATAATATATTGTATACATAATCCTGTGGCATAGCACACATTCAAGCCATAAATGTACTTAAAATGCCTTCACAGTGGTTTTTCTCTGCTATAAGAAAGTGGTCTTTAAGGCATGATTCTCCAGTAGAACTATAAAAGGTTGATACTTTTATAATGATGTGTAATCTGCATTTAGGGTGGTAATGTTTTTAAACTCAACATTGTTATCTGTAATAGAATGATTTGCCAATCAACTGCATTAACTTCCCATAGCCTCAGGCTGCTTTTCTGTAATGGGTGCCACAGGCTCAGACTGCTTTTCTTTAACGGGTGTCAAAGAAAAAAAACTTTTTTCTAGAGAGAATTTTGATGTTTTCTATTCTTGTTAAGAAAGTATAGTATCAGAAATTAAGATTGGACAAGTGGAAGTTGAGGAGTATTTCAATTATTTATTATGTATATTAATTGTTTACAAGGAAAACTTGTACTTTTTACATATTAGATGCAGTTTCATTTTCAAATGAATCCTAAAGCAAAGAGAGTATTTAACTTTGTATTATTTATTTTAAAACCACATGTTTTAGCAATTTTCAGTGTATTTATGATTTTCACATTTCATCAAGTTGAGCATTTTCTTACTATATTACCTTTTTATATGTACTCAGCATGTATACTGAAGTGTTCAAAAATTAGTAGGTTCAACAAGCCTATCTTGAAGAAATTGATTATTTATTAAAAAAATAACAATGAATCTTGGAACACTACATCAAAAAGTAATGATGTACTGTATTATGACTAACATAACACAATAAAAATAAATAAATAAATTAAAATACTATGATGTATTTTCTTCAAAAATAATTAAAATCATTTACAATTCAAAATGCCATTTTTTAAATTTACTTAAAATATTTTGCTTGCAGGAAATATTACAGATTTATTTTAACAATTACCATTGAAATATATTTTAGTTAACATATCTAGTCATCTTTGTGACAGTCTCGATCTTTCTTGAAAAAAAAATTTACATTGTTTGAAAGAAAGGAACTGCCTGTGACAGTGACCTGATGTCAGATTTAACAAACAGTAATTACAAATTAAGCATCGTATATTCGTATGTTCAGAGAACTAAAGGAACTACCATTAAAGAAGACACAAAAGTATGATGACAACATTTCATCAAAAAAAAAAGATTATCAATGAAGAGATACAAATTATGTAAAAAATTATCAAATGGAAATTTTGGAGTGAAAAAGACAATAACTGAAATGAAAAATTCATTGAAGAGGTTCAACAGTAGATCAGAAAAATTCAGAATAAAGAATTAGCAAACTAGAAAATAGGTTGATCAAATAGCAGAGAAACATAGAATAAATACAAGTGAACAGAATCTCAGGGACATTTGGGACAATGTTAATTATGCCAACATGAAAAAGAGACGCTAAACAGACACATCACAGTAAAAATGTTGAAATTGAAACTCCAAGAGAAAATCTTGAAATCACCAAAAGACAACAACTTGTCACAAGGGAATCCCAATAAGATTGTGAAGTGACTGCCAATCAGAAACAATCAAGGCCAGAAGGCAGAGAAATACAGTGTTTATAGAAGAAAACTGTCAACCAATAATCCTATGTCAAGAAAGGTGATCTTTCAAAAATGAAAGTAAATTAAACACATTCGGGGAAAACATATGCTTAAAGAATTTCTTGCAAGCGCACCTGCCATATAAGAAATATTAAGGGAAGTTTTTTAGGTTGACTGGGTGACCACAGAGAGTACTTTGAATACAGAAACATGCACATACACAACAAAATAATATTAAGAGCAGCTATGTATTTATAAAAGATGATATAGATTCATACTTATTCTCCTTTATTTCCTTAACTGATTCAAGTAGCAATTATATGAAAAAATGTTGGACATGTAATATATAGAAATTTAATATATTTAATAACAGTGCAAAGGATATGGGTTGGAAAATGTGTTGGGCTTTATTCCATATGATGACTTGAATTCTCAGGAACAAATGAAAAGAACCAGCTATGATAAATAAGAAAGTTAATATAGCAAAAACTATGAATACATGTATGTTCTCCTTTCTTCTTTCAGATTCTTTAAGAGACAAAGAAGTATATAGAGCAATGATTATAAAAATGTATCCTTGGAGTTGCAACTTTTATTATTTAACATGTCTAACAATAATGCCAGAAAATAAGCCAAAGGGAATACAGCTATATAGAAGTAACATTTTTATATATACTGGAATTAGTTTAATATAAATATGATGCTGATGCTGAAAAGTTAAGACATAAATGTTAAACCCTAGAACAACCACTAAAAATAATTCAAAAACTATAATGAAAATGGAAAGTGTTGCTTCTGGATAAAAACTTATGTATGGGGCTGGGAAACTGGCAGAGAAGCCTAATGCTAAGCTTGCTTCATCCCATGGATACAGTGGAATAATACTCATATCAGTGCAATAACCCAGACAAAGACCCCAAATCTGGCAGAGTCACTCCACAATTAAAGGTAGAGCAGAGGCCCCCTGGAAGAGGGCAGGAAGGGAGGACACAAATTGAGGCGCTAAATGGTCTCATGGAACTGTCCTTGGGAGGGACAGACTATTACACTGAGTAGCACACACAAAAAAAAGGCGAATCCCATAACATTCAGCTTTAAAAACCAGAGGGTAACTAACAATGCACTTATGGTGACTAACACAACATTAAAAAAAAAAAAAACTAAACTAAAAATTAAAAAAAAAATTAAAACCAGAGGAGCTGAATTTCATTAGTTATTAAACCAATGGGACTTAAAACCTAGAATTTTAAAAAACAGGGGGCTTAAAACCAGACAAAGACCCCCATTGAAAAGGAGAATTATAGAACAATATCCCTGATGAACATGGATGCAGAAATTCTCACTGAAATACTAGCCAATAGGATCCAACAGTACATTAAAAGGATTATTCACCATGTCCCAGTGGGATTTATTCCTGGGCTACAAGGTTGGTTCAACATCAGCAAATCAATCAATGTGATACAATACATTAATAGAAGAAAGAACAAGAACATATGGTACTCTCAATAGATGCTGAAAAAGCATTTGACAACATATAGCTCCTTTCTTGATCAAAACTCTTCATGTAATACCTGCATGGAGCACTGGGAGTAGTGCATAAACAATGAATCATGGAACACTGAAAAAATAAAGTAAAATTTTTAAAAAGTAAATAAAAACAACAACAACAAAAAGCTTCACAGTGTAGGGAAAGAGGGTGCATACCTCAATATCATAGAAGCCATCTATGAAAAACCCACAGCAAATATCATTCACAATGGAGAAAAACTGAGAGCTTTCCCCTAAGGTCAGGAAAATGGCAAGGCTGTTTGACTATCACCACTGTTATTCAACATAGTACTAGAAGTCCTAACCACAGCAACCAGACAACAAAAAGAAATAAAAGGCATTCAAATTGGCAAAGAAGAAGTCAAACTCTTACTCTTTGCAGATGATATGATACTTTATGTGGAAAACCCTAAAGATTCTACTCCAAAACTGCTAGAACTCATACAAGAATTCAGTAAAATGTCAGGATATAAAATCAGTGCACAGAAATCAGTTAACATTTCTATACACTAACAACAAGACAGAAGAAAGAGAAATTAAGGAGTCAATACCATTTACAATTGCACCCAAAACCATAAGATACCTAGGAATAAATCTAACCAAAGAAGCAAAGAATCTGTACTCAGAAAACTATGAAGTACTCATAAAAGAAATTGAGGAAGACGCAAAGAAATGGAAAAATGTTCCATGCTCATGGATTGGATGAACAAATATTGTGAAAATATTTATGCTACCTAGAGCAATGTATACACCTAATGAAATCCCTATCGAAATACTATCAACTTTTTCAAAGAAATGGAATAAATAATTCTAAAACTTATATGGAACTGGGAAAGACCTAGAATAGCCAGAAGAATGTTGAAAAAGAAAGCCAAAGTTGGCGGCATCACAATTCCAGACTTCAAGCTCTATTACAAAGCTGTCATCATCAAGGCAGTATGGTGCTGGCACAAAAACAGACACATAGATCAATGGAACAGAATAGAGAGCCCAGAAATGGACCTTCAACTCTATGGTCAACTGATCTTTGACAAAGTAGGAAAGAATAGCCAATGGAAAAAAGACAGTCTCTTCAACAAAAGGTGTTGGCAAAATTGGACAGCCACATGCAGAAAAATGAAACTGGACCATTTCCTTACACTATCCCCAAAGATAAACTCAAAATGGATGAAAGACCTCAATCTGAGACAGGAATCCATCAAAATCCTTGAGGAGAGCACAGGCAGCAACCTCTTTGACCTCAGCCGCAGCAATATTTTCCTAGAAGTATCACCAAAGGCAAAGGAAACAAGGGCAAAAATGAGCTATTGGAACATCATCAAGACCAAAAGCTTTTGCACAACAAAGGAAATGGTCAACAAAACCAAAAGAGAACTGACAGAATGGGAGAAGATATTTGCAAATGATGTATCAGATAAAGAGCTAGTATCCAAAATCTATAAAGAACTTATCAAACCCAACACCCAAAGAACAAAGAATCCAATCAAGAAATGGGCAGAGGACATGAACAGATATTTATGCAAAGAAGACATCCAAATGGCCAACAGACACATGAAAAAGTGCTCAATGCCACTCAGCCTCAGGGAAATACAAATCAAAACCACATTGAGATACCACCTCACACCAGTCAGAATGGCTAAAATTAATAAGTCAGGAAACAACAGACATTGGCGAGTATGCGGAGAAAGGGGAACCCGCCTACACTGTTGGTGGGAATGCAAGGTGGTGCAGCCACTCTGGAAAACAGTATGGAGGTTCCTCAAAAAGTTAAAAATAGAGCTGCCCTATGACCCAGCAATTGCACTACTGGGTATTTACTCTAAAGATACAAATGTAGTGATCCAAAGAGGCATGTGCACTCCAATGTTTATAACAACAATGTCCACAATAGCCAAACTATGGAACGAGCCTAGATGTCCATCAACAGATGAATTGATAAATAAGATCTGGTATATAAATAAAATGGAATACTATGCAGCCATCAAAAATCCCAAATTCTTGCTATTTGCAACAATGTGGACAAAACTAGAGGGTATTATGCTAAGCAAAATAAGTCGAAGAAAAAACTTACCATACGCTCTAATTGATATGAGGAATTTAGAGGCAGGGCAGACAGTTGTGGGGAAGAGAAGGAAAAGTGAATCAAGATGGGACTGGGGAGGGAGACAGATCATAATAGACTCTGTGTGTGTGTGTGTGTGTGTGTGCGTTAAGATCCCCTACTATTAATGTATTCATATCAATATGACTCTATCTTTTTTTCTCTTTATTTCATTTGTTAAATTTTTTAATTTTTTTATTAACGTATAATGTATTATTAACCTCAGGGGTACAGGACTGTGAATCTCCAGGTTTACACATTTCACAGCACTCACCATAGCACATAACCTCCCCAATGTCCATAACCTAACCACCTTCTCCCTATACCCCTTCCCCCAGCAACCCTCAGTTTATTTTGAGATTAAGAGTCTCTTATGGTTTGTCTCCCTCTTGATCCCATCTTGCTTCATTTTTTCCTTCCCTAACCCCAAACCCCTCATGTTGCCTCTTAAATTCTTCCTATCAGGGAGATCATATGATAATTTTCTTTCTCTGATTGACTTATTTCACTCAGCATAATACCCTCTAGTTCCATCTATGTCATCACACAGACAAGATTTCATTTCTTTTGATGGCTGCATAGTATTCCATTGTACATATATACCAGGTCAGTTTTGGTAGTTTATATATCTCTAGGAATCATCCATTTTTTCCAAATTGTCAAACTTGCAGGTACATAGTTTCTCATAATATGTTCTTATAAGTGTATTTCTTTTGTGTTGTTTGTGATTTCTCCTCTTTCATTCATGATTTTATTTATATGGGTCCTTTCTCTTATCTTTTTGATAAATCTAGCCAGGGGTTTATCAATCTTATTAATTCTTTCAAAGAACCAGCTCCTAGTTTTGTTGATCTGTCCTACTGTTCTTTGGGTTTCTAGTCATTGATTTCTGCTCTGATCTTTATGATTTCTCTTCTCCTGCTGGGTTTAGGCTTCCTTTGCTGTTCTTTCTCCAGCTCCTTTAGGTGTAGGGTTAGGTTGTGTATGTGAAACCTTTCTTATTTCTTGAGAAAGGCTTGTATCACTATATATTTTCCTCTCAGGACTGCCTTTGCTATGTCCCACAGATTTTGAACAGTTGTGTTTTCATTCTCATTTGCTTCCATGAATTTTTTTCAGTTCTTCTTTAACTTCCTGGTTTACCCATTCATTCTTTAGTAGGATGCTCTTTAGTCGCCATGTATTTGGGTTCTTTCCAAATTTCCTCTTGTGATTGAGTTCTAGCTTCAGAGCATTGTGGTCTGAAAATATGCAGGGAATGTTCCCAATCTTTTGGTACCGGTTGAGACCTGATTTGTGACCCAGGATGTGATCTATTCTGGAGAATGTTCCATATGCACTAGAGAAGAATGTGTATTCTGTTGCTTTGGGATGGAATGTTCTGAATATAACTGTGATGTCCATCTGGTCCAGCGTGTCATTTAAGGCCTTTATTTCCTTGTTGATCTTTTGCTTGGGTGATCTGTGCATTTCAGTGAGGGGTGTGTTAAAGTCCCCTACTATAATTGTCTTATTGTTGATGTGTTTCTTTGATTTTGTTATTAATTGGTTTATATAGTTGGCTGCTCCCATGTTAGGGGCATAGATATTTAAAATTGTTAGATCTTCTTGTTGGAAAGACCCTTTGAGTATGAAATAGTGTCCTTCCTCATCTCTTACTATAGTCTTTGGCTTAAAATCTAACTTATCTGAAATAAGGATTCCCACCCCAGCTTTCTTTTGATGTCCATTAGCATGGCAAAGTGTTTTCTACCCCCTCACTTTAAATCTGGAGGTGTCTTTGGGTCTAAAATGAGTTTCTTATAGACAGCATATTGCTGGGTTTTGTTTTGTTTATCCATTCTGATACCCTGTTTCTTTTGATTGGGGCATTTAGCCCATTTACATTCAGGGTAACTATTGAGAGATATAAATTTAGTGCCATTGTACTGCCTGTAAGGTGACTGTTACTGTATATTGTCTCTGTTCCTTTCTTGTCTACTAGTTTTAAGCTCTCTCTTTGCTTAGAGGACCCCTTTCAATATTTCCTGTAGAGCTGGTTTGGTGTTTACAAATTCTTTCAGTTTTTGTTTGTCCTGGAAGCTTTTTATCTCCAGCCGCTTTCCAAGCTCATCAGCCTGTGACTGAGCATTTCTGTCTCTGGCACGCAGCCCCATTTGGAGTCTCCAAACCCAGCAGATTCCTGCCTCTAGAGAAGGAAGGTAAGTCTCCTGCATCTGCCACTTGTGGGGTTCCTGCTCAAAGAGCAGTGGCCTGACTGTGCCACGGATCACAGTTTAAGGTAACCTTGAGCTGAGAGCTCACTCCTTGGCTCTGTCTCTGTAGCCGGCTTCCCCGCTCTAATGCCTGTGAGCTCTACTTCATTAAGATACCCCTGATCCTTCTGTGACCCCACAGGACCTGAGACCATGCTGTCCCTGCAAAGGCTCCACCCCCGCTTAGCCTCTGGAGTGATGTCCTTCAGTGGAGCAGACTTTTAAAAGTTCTGATTTTGTGCCTTATTGCCCTGTCACTTGCCATGAGCCAGCCCCTCCCCCCGCGGGCTATCTTCCTGTTGCTTCGGATTCACTTCTCTGCACATCCTTTCAGGAACTGCTGGATTTTCTGTTTCTAGAATTGCTGCTCTTCTGTTTGATCTCCTGTTGGATTTGTAGGTGTTCAGAGTGTTTTTAACTATCTAAATGAACTCTTGTGACCTGATGTCTTCCCAGCCTGCTATTCCTCCATAAGAGACTCTTAATCTCAGAAAACATACTGAAGGATGCTAGCAGTGAGGGGTTGGGAGGGATAGGATGACTGGATGATGGGCTTTGGATAGGGTATGTGCTATGGTGAATGCTGTGAATTGTGTAAGATTGATGAATCACAGACCTGTACCCCTGAAACTATAATAGATTATATGCCAATAAAAATTAAAAAACAAAACAAAACAAAACACGGGCTTGGCTTGGAGAGAGCCAGGAGAGTGAGAGGAAATTGAGTCCCTTCCCTTAAAGAGAGACCACAATAAACAGTCCATGGAAATAAAGTATAGAAGAAGCAATGTTAAAAAGACCTGAGACATATGGGAGGGAGAGCTTTTCATTCATCTCAGAACAGGTCCTAGAGGGACAGAGATCCTTGAGAGACTCCTCGAGAAACAAAGGACCTGGCAGGCACAATTTTGCTTCCCTGTCCCTCAGCATGAACATATGGTGCCAAAGCTTGCTCTTTATCTTGCTAACACCTCTGCTTTGCCCCAACTTCATGCTTAGGCAGGTTTGCCCTCTCCAACCTGGCCTGCCTCAAGCCAGGCACTGCAGTTGTTCTCCCACAGAGAGGCTAGACCAGCACACAGAATTTGCAAACACTGCATGTCCTACCTCTGTGCACATTATGGGTCTGCCCCCTTCAATAAGTTCTTGGCTGAAGCCCATCCAAAGTGGTGTCATCATCCAGGCAGCATCCAAATAGCCTTGAAAGGGGCCAGCATCACTCCAATGTGACACATATCCTAGGGTGAGGGTAAAATAACCACACATACTAGTCAGAATGTGGCCCTAAAAGTAGGCTGGGGTAGAAAATTGGTCTGACTGCAGACCCCCACCTACCAATGAAAGCTTCTCAGGGGACAAAACAGGGAAAATACCCTGTAGTTTGGTACTACTAAATCTTGCAAATGCCTGTTCTTACTCAACTCAAGACCAAGGCATCCCCAGGCTGGCCCACTAACACCACAGGGACCAAAACCTGCCAACAACAAGCAAAGAGATCCACTACAGATGACTGGACTGAAGGAAAAAAAATGGCTTAGCCACAGGAGCAGTGCACATGCAACACAAATAGGACACCCTCTGAAGTGCAATGTTCCAATAAACAGTGGACCCCACACTGCAGGGCATTACAGGACCTATTTACAAGGCCACTACTTTCAAGAACAGGAGACATAACTGACTTTCCTACCAGATAGAAACAGACACAGAGAGGTAGACAAAATGAGGAGACAGAAGAACATCTTCCAAATGAAAAGGATAGGACAAAATCACAGCAAGAGTCCTAAGTGAAATGGAGAATAACTAATATACCTGATAGATAATTTTAAAGTAATGATCATATAATCACTGGACTTGAGAAAAGAGTATAGGATATAGGTAAGACTTTTAACAAAGAAATAAAAAAGAGGCAATCAGAGATGAATAACGCAATAAGTGAAACTAAAAATACACTAGATGAAATAAATAGTAATTCAGAGGAAGCAGAAAAATGAATCAGCAACCTGGAACACAGAATCATAGAATGCAATCAATTTGAGTAGGTGACATAAAAAATAATTATGCAAAATGAGAGTAGACTTAGGGAACTCAGCAACTTCATCAAGCATATAACATTGGCATTACATGTTTCCCAGAATTAGAAGGGAGAGAAAAGGAGACAGAAATTTTATTTGAAGAAATAATAGCCAAAAACTTCCCAAATCTGGGAAAGAAAGTAGAAATCTAGATCTAGGAGATACAGAGATTCCCCCAACAAAATCAGCCCAAAATAATCCACACCAAGGGTGCCTGGGTGGCTCAGTGGGTTAAGCTGCTGCCTTCAGCTCAGGTCATGATCTCAGGGTCCTGGGATGGAGTCCCGCATTGGGCTTTCTGATCAGCAAGGAGCCTGCTTCCCTCTCTCTCTCTCTCTCTCTCTGCCCACTTGTGCTCTCTCTCTGTCAAATGAATAAATAAAATCTTTTTAAATAATCCACACCAAGACACATGATAATTAAAATGGCAAAAAGTAGAGATAGAGAGTTTTAAAAGCAGCAAGAGGATAGAAGAGAGTTGTATACAAAGGAAATCCTATGAGGCTATTAGTGGATGCCTCTATAGAAACTCTGAAGGCCAGAAAAGAGAGACTTAATATAGTCAAAGTGCTGAAAGTTAAAAAAAAATTCTACAACAAAGAATACTCTATACAGCAAGGCTATGAATCAGAATAGAAGGAGAGAAAGAGTTTCCCAGACACACAAAAGTTAAAGTAATATTTGACCACTAAAGCAGCCCTTTAGGAAATGCTAAAGGAGACTTTTTGAGTGGAAAGTAAAGACCATAGTTAAGAGTATGAAAAGTAGGCAAAAAATTGTGATGAGCACTGGGTGTTATATGCAAGTAATGAATCATTCAACACTACATCAAAAACTTATGATGTACTATATGCTGTCTAACTGAACATAATAAAAAAAGAAAAGTAGGAAGCACAAAAGCAGCAAAAATAAGTATATCTGTAAAAATTAGGCAAGTGGCTCACAAAATAAAAGGATGTAAAGTTAAAAAGAAAAAGGATGTAAAGTTTGATGCCATATACCAAAATGTTGGGGGAGAGAAGAGTAAGGAATGTGTTAAAACCAAAGTGACCACCAGCTTAATATAGATTGATATATGCACATTTTTCCTGGAAATCCCATGGTAACCACAAATTAAAGACAGCAATAGATATACAAAAAATAAAGAGAAAAAAATCCAAGCATATCACTGAAGAAAGCCACCTAATCATGAGAGAAGAGCAAGAATGAAATAGAAAACTAGAAAAACAAATACAAAACAAGTAAGAACATGACACTAAATATGTTTCATAATTACCTTGAATGTAAATGTACTAAACTCTCCAATCACAAGACATAGGGTGACAGAATGCAAAAAAGCAAGAACCATCTATATGCTGTCTATAAGAGGCTCATTTCAAACCTAAAGACACATGTAGATGGAAATTGAAGGGATGGAGAATCATTTATCAGGCAAATAAATATGAAAAGAAAGACTGAGTAGCAATATGTATATCAGACAAAATAGACTTTAAAACAAAATAAAACAAAACAAAAACTATAATGAGAGAGAAGGATACTAAACATAAACAGAATCCCCCAACAAGAAGATATAACAATTATAAATATTTATGCACCTAACATAGGAGCATGTAAATACATAAAGCAGTTAACTTTTGAAACTAGGAGATGATTCTTTCAGAAGATCAATGAAATTGGTAAACCTTTACCCAGAATCATGAAAACAAAAGAGAGAAGACTCAAATGAACAAAATCAGAAGGGAAAGGGGAGAAGTAAAAACTGACAACACAGAAATAGAAAGGATTATAAGAGACTAGTTTGAAAAATTATATGCCAAAATATTGGATAAGCTACAAAAATGGATGAGTTTCTAGAAACATATAACCTCCCAAAACTGAAACAGGAACTAAAATAAAATTTGAATAGATTAATTACCAGCAAGGAGATTGAATCAGTAATCAATAGACTCCCCAAAAATGTCCAGAACCAGATGACTTCACAGGTGAATTCTACCAAACATTTAAAGAAGAGATAATACCTGCTCTTCTCAAACTATTCCAAAACATAAAAGAGGAAGAAAACCTTCCAAATTCATTATATGAAACCAGCATTATCCTGATACAGAAACCAGATAAAGACAACACAAAAAAGAGAACTATAGACCAGTAAGTCTGATGAACATAGATGTAAAAATCCTCAACAAAATATTAGCAACCCAAATCCAACAATACATTAAATATCATTCACCACAATCAAGTGGGATTTATTCCCAGCATGCAAGAGTTGTTCAATATTTGCAAATCAAACAACATGATACATCATACAAACAAGACAAAGAATAAAAATCATGATCATTTCAATAGATGCAGAAAATTAATTTGACAAAGTACAACATTCATTCATGATAAAAACCCTCAACAAAAAGTGGGCTTAGAAAGAACATATCTCAGCAAAACAAAGGTCACATATAAAAAATACACAGCTAACATCATAGTCAATGGTGAAAAACTGAAAGCTTTTCCTCTCTGATCAGGAACAAGACAAGGAGGTCCACTCTCATCACTTTTATTGAACATAGTATTAGCAATCCAAACCACAGCAATGAGAGAAGAAAAAGGAATAAAAGGCACCCAAATTGGTAAAGAACAAGTCAAATTTTCACTATTTGCAGTTGATATGATGTTATATATAGCAAACTTAATGATTCCACCAAAAAACTAGACCTGATAAATGAACTCAGTAAGCATACAGGAGATAAAATCAATATGCAGAAATACCATGCATTTCTACACATTAATAATGAAGCAGCAGAGAGAAATTAAGAAAACAATCCCATTTACAATTATACCAAATTAATAAAATACCTAGAAATAAACTTAACCAAGGAGGTGAAAGACCTGTACTCTGAAAACTATAAAACATTAATGAAAGAAATAGAAGATAACATGAACAAATAGAAAGATATTCCATGCTCATAGATTGAAAGAACACATATTGTACAAATGTCCATACAACTGAAAGCAAAGTACAGATTTAATCAATCCCTATTGAAATACCAACAGCATTTTTCACAGAACTAGAGTGAACAATCCTAAAATTTATATGGAACCGCAAAAGACCCTGAGTAGACAAAACAATGGAAGAGTTGAATCACCATATTGTACATCTGAAATGAATATAACACTGTATTTTAACTACAATGGAATTAAAATTTTAAAAACTAAAAAGAAACAAAACAAATGAACCAATGAAAAAGAAACAAACCAAAACAAAGACTCTTAGCCATAGAGAACAAACAAGCGGTTATCAGTGGGGTAGGCGTATAGGGAAAGGGTGAAATAGGTGAAAAGCATTAAGGAGTGCACTTACCTTGATGAGCACAGAGTAATATATAGAATTGTTGAATCACTATATTATATACCTGAAACTAATTTAACACTGTATGTTAACTATACTGGGATTAAAAGAAAAACTTAGGTGTGATTTCTGAGGCCTGACTATAAGCAATCATAAAGGTTTACATGGCAGACCTCACAAGAGAATCCTACTCTTCCCAAACTGGATTTGTACAACCAATGAACTGAAGTCTCTAAAGGGAATTGTGGTCAAGAAATCAGGTTCTCTTGGCTTTCTATGGTCTTAGATAGAACTGCATTCCTAGCCTAGGTGCCTCCATTTAGAGGCCTCTTGATCACTTGCCTTGGCAGAGGCTTTCCTTGGGTACCTCAGCTGAAGTCTCCTTAGAGGGGATGGAGAGGGAAGGAACCCTGAAGACACTTTTTCTTGTCTCTCAATCATTCCTCATTGCTCTCTCAGCCCTTCCCCTTTCCAGTATTTCTGAGATCCTGTGTCCATAAAACTGCAGGACATTTTCTTTCAGGGGTCCCTTCACAGTGGAACAATCCTCACTTTTGTGTTCATTTATCTGACCCTTTATTGGTACTGGTCCGTGGGCAAAAATGGAACAGAGAGGAGTCAGCACTCTCTCCAGTTTAGATATTTGCTTTTTCTTATGGCAGCTAGTGATTTAAGGCTTGAGTGTTACTTTCATTTTTGGCTTGCTGTCTAAAGCAACTATTCTGGCAGATCAGTTTTCTCTCCAGCTCAACTGAACTCCTGAAAAATTTGTATAGTGAGCCAGACAATTTACCATAGTGCCATTCTGGAGAAGCAGAAAGCCTGCAGATCCCATGAGGTACCTTTGGAAAATATTCAGAGCCTGCAAGATATATCAAAAGGGTGCTAGCAGAACATTTCCAGACTCTGAGTGTCTCATGGGGCACATTGTCAGCCATGCTTATGGATCTTGAGGAGTGCTAGAGAAAGCCATGCAGCATTCTTAGAAGCAGATTTTTAGTATAAACTTTTTAGTTCTGGGAGAAATCACTTTGGTCTCTGACTTTCCAGCCTATCTTGCCTGGCTGGTCAGATAAGTGATCCAACAAAGGGATTTGAAAAAAGCCAGGCAAGCAGTATCCTAGCCAGTGCTTGAGGCTCTCCAACCATGGTGCCAGAGATGAGGATGGGGGGGGGGCGGTTCTCACATAAGCTGAGTAACTCCAGGTATGTTACTGGTGCCAATAAACACCCTGCAGTGAGCAAGTTGTTGAAACTTCAAGAGAAAAAAACAGAGAAGATAGTTTTGTTCAGCAGCCCTGAAGAGACCTTAGAAACTTAGATTGCTCCAGACATAATCTGCCTGAAGTTAATAAAAAAGAGAGTGACACAATATAGAGTTTGTTTCTACAAACCCCCTCCTTCAGAGTGCCCTTACAGCAGCCGTTGCTGGGATAACAGAATGCAAACAGCAGCTCCAAAAGCAGCTGCAGCCTTCTGTTTGCTGCCCCCCTTCAGAGAACATTGGGCCCTACTTGAACGGCCCTACCCAGAATGCTCCCAGGAATCTCAGCCAGGAAACAGCTGTCCTTCCAAGCCAGTTGCTTTACCCACTCTCTGCCATCTCTCTGTTTCTAGGAAACTTTTGGCCAAATGCAGGTAGATGGTCATGCTGGGGCCTGTGAATGATGCAGTTCCTGTTCCCTATACTTCTTCCTGTGGGCCTCAGGATAAATCAAAATGCCCAGCAGCTTTTGTCTAGTTGTCTTAGCTTTCTTATTTTTCTTCATCTTTTTTATTTTTAAAATTGAGGTATGACTGACATATGACATTATGTTAGTTTCACAGGCACAATATAATAATTCAATATTTGTATACATTGTGAAATGACCACCACATAAGTCTAGTTAATATCCATCACTTTACATAGTTACAAAAAATTTTTCCTTGTGATGAGAACTTAGGATTTATTTTCTTAGCAACTTTAAAATATGGAATACAGTAGTATTATTACTCACCATGCTGTACATTAAATCTCCATGACTTATTTATTTTATACCTGGAATTTTGTACCTTTTGTCACCCTTCAACCATTGCTTCTACTCCACACACAGACACACATTGCCACTGGCAACCACCAATCTGAGGTGTGTATCTCTGAATTTGTTTTTTGTTTCTTTTAATTTTGTTTTTGTTTTTGTATTCTACATATAATTGAGATCATATTGTCTCTTTGTCTGATTTATTTCACTTACTCTAATGCCCTAGAGGTCCATCTATGGTGCTACAAACGTGTTAAAAATGACAATAATTCACTTTATATGGCTGAATAATATTCCATTGTATATATACACCACATATTCCTTATCCATCTCTCTATTGATGGATACTCAGGTTGTTTCCATAGCTTGGCTATTGTAAATAATTCTGCAATGAACATGGGGTTAATATATCTTTTTAGTTAGTGTTTTCATTTTCTTCAGTTGAATGCCCAGGAGTATGATTTTTGGGTCATATTACAGTTCTATTTTTATATTTTTGAGGAACCTCTATATTGTCTTCTATAATGCCTGCACCAATTTACATTCCCATTAACAGTGCACAAGAGTTCCCCTTTCTCCATATCTTTGCCAAAACTTGCTGTTTCTTATCTTTTTCATAATACCCATTCTAAAAGGAGTGAGGTGATATGTCACTATGGTTTTGGTTTCCATTTCCCTGATGATTAGTGAAATTGAGAACATCTCTATAACTTCTTCGGAAAAATGTCTACTCAGATCTCCTGCCCATTTTTTATTTTTTTCTTTTATTGTTTTTCTTTTTATTTTTTTATTATGTTATGTTCGTCACCATACAGTACTTCATTAGTTTTTGATGTAATGTTCCATGATTCATTGTCCTGCCCATTTTTTAATGATACTAGTTGTTTTGTTTTGTTTGCTATTGTCATATAGAGTTCTTTATATATTTTGGATATTAACCCTTTATCATATATATAATTTGTAAATGTTTTTCCTGTTCAGTAGGTTGTCTTTTCATTTTGTTGATAGTTTTCCTTGCCTTATAGAATTTTTTTTAGTTTTAGGTAGTCTTATTTGTTTATTTTTACTTTTGTAGCCTTTGCTTTTGGAGTCAGGTCCAAGAAATCATTACCAAGGCCAATCTGTCTCTTCACATATTCTTTTTTTTATTGTTTGGTATTGGAAGGTTGTATGTTCTAGGGATTTATCTAGGTTCTTAAATTGTTTATGTATAATTTTCCATAGTAGTCCCTTATATAAGGTACCTTGTGGTATCAATTGTAACATTTCCTCTTTCAATTATGAATTCATTTAATTGAGTCCTCTCTCTTTTCTCTTGGTGAGTCTACCTAAAGGTTTATCTTTTGTTTATCTTTTCAAACAACCAACTCTTAATTTCATCATGCTTTTCTCTTGTCTCTTTAGTCTCTATTTTGTTTATTTCTGCTCTGATCTCTGTTAATTTCTTCTACTATGAACTTCATTTTTTTCTTCTATTTTTTGAGGTGCAAAGTCAGGTTGTTTATTTTAGATTTTTCTTGTTTCTTGAGGCAAACCTTGATTACTATTACCCTCCCTCTTAGAATTGTTTTTGCTACATCCCACAGATTTTGGTATGTGCTATTTCTATTTGCGTTTGTTCCAAGGTAAATTTTTTAATTCTTCTTCAATTTATTTTTCATTCTTCCTTGATTTATTTTTCATTTTGTACTTTCTTATACTTTCCATCTCTTTATTGAGGTTCTAACTGTGTTTATTTTTCTCCTGAGTTCAGTGAGCATCTTTATCATGATTACTTTGAACTCTTTCTCAAGCAATTTAAGTATCTCCATTTCATTAAGGTTTTTTTTTTCCCCCTAAGGATTTGTCTTGTCATTTCATTTGGAATATATTCCTCTGTTTCATCATTTTGCTTGACTCTCTGTGTTAGCTTTTCTGCAGTCAATGAAACAACCAATCCCAATCTTGAAGTAGTACCTTTGTGTAAGAGATGAATCTTGTCATTCAATTCTTCCTTAGCTCTTTGTTGAGTTTCAAAACTTTATGATTGATCAAGCAGCTATTATATTTTTAATAGTTTCCAGTAGCTGAGGGTGTGCCAAAACCTATTAGGAGAGGATCTCAGTTAACATCTAGATTCAGACTGATTGGAAGACAGAACTTCAGGCAGCAGCTTTTAAAGTATGCAAATATATACAGTTCTACAACACCACAGATATAAACGCCACTGGACACTAGAGCCAGGAAATCTGGAGGTGCCTCATGGATGGCAGTTGTAAAAATTGGGGCTCCAGACAAGTATATAAGCTCTTTTCTTATAGATACCAGTGATTTGTAGCAAGGCAGAGAGAGAACACATAGATATCATCCTTTGGCCTATGTTCCCTGACAACAGTTCTGTAGAACTCTAGGTATGAGCCAAACCTGAAGACTGTGCCTGAAGCCAAAGCTCCAGGACAAACAAACAGGCCTCTTTCATAGAAAGACTGGGGATGTGTTTCAGTCTATTTACTGTGCAATCCCCTCTAGGTGATAGCCTGCCAAGTATTATCTCTCTGTTACTGTACCATTTGACCTAGAAACATAAGATTCCCTAGCCACCAGAGCCAGGTGGACAAGGGGCATCCCCTGGGCGGCAGCCATAAAAAATGGGCTACCAAACATAAACCAGTGTACTAGACTTGTGTAGTGGTTCCCTGCAATGGTTACTGGTGCTCTGAAGCACAGCAGAGGGAGAATGTGAAGACAGCACCCACCCTCTGATATCTGTGGAAAGGATTATATTATAGTTAGCCATTACATGTGTGTTTAACTCAAAGTTTATCCTTCAGACTGGAACTATACTAATAGACTTCTTTCACAGAAACTGAGCTCCTGGATCTGTTGCCTCTTGCTGTGCCCTGGGAGGGGTAGCTATTTCAAAACCCTTTTTTCCACTGGTTAGAGTCCTGTGAGAGCTGTAAACATAAGCCCTGATGGCCACAAGACCCAGCCATGTAGATGTGTTCCCTAGTAGTAGGTGCAAAATCAAGGAAACAGACAAAGGTATAAACTCCTTTTAGGAAATACCAGCAAACTGGACAAGGCTGAAAGAGAGTGAAAAGACAGCATCCACCAACCTCTGCTCCCTGCAATCACTTCTTAGGCCACTAGAGGTGTGTCAAACCAGAAGCCTGCTTCACAGACCAAAGTTCATGGACAAGCAAATAGACATCTTTCATGGAAAAACCAGAGTGTATTTTAGTTTTCTGTCTATGCAATGCCCTCAGTCTGGTAGACTGCCAAGAACTGTCCTCGGGATTGTTTTAATCCCATGGGACCCAGGAATGCAAACTGAGCTGACCTCCAGGGCCTGGCCATCAAGGGGCATCCCCTGGGTGGTAGCTGCTAAAAGGGCACCAGATGCATGTAAAACTCCCTTCTGTGAGATAGGGGAAGTGGGAAGGAGAATGGGAAGATGGCACCCACCAGCTATAGTGAGACAGAAGGGGAACATAAAGATGGTACTCACTGAACAAAGAAAAAATGTGGGGGGGTATGGCACCCATTGGTTAGAGCAAAGCAGAGGGAGAGTGCTAATATGATGCCCACCAGTCTCTGTCCCCAAAGAGTGTTCTGCAGACTCTTAAATATGTGTGTTAAATTAGATGCCTACTCCTTAAGTCAACACTTTAATACACATACATGAGCCTCTCTCATTTACGGTCCCAGTGCAGCTTCCTCTGAGCTAGGCCCTGGGTTGTGTAAGCCTAACTGCATGAGCCCTTTAAGAAGTGTTGCTCAGTTCACTACAGTTTTGTGGGTCTTGTGGATACTAGTCACATTGGTTCTCAAGGTCAGATTATTTTAGGACTTTTTTTCTCAGGTTCAGGTCTTAAAAATTGGGGTGCCTGATGTGGGGTTCAAACCCTTCTCTTCTCAGAGAGAAGCCCTGGGTTTTGAATTCCCTCCCGATTTGTAGGTTGTCCTGCTGGGGTAGGGTTAATGGTAAGACTGTGTTCCAGCCACTTCTTACCACTTTGATATATTTTTTTCTTTGTTCAATGTATAGTTGTTGCTCAACCATTCTTTCAGTTGTTTTCAGAGGAAATTCTTCCATGTGTAGTTGTAGACTCAGTGTGGCTGTGGGAGGAGGTCAGTTAAGAATCTTCCTATATCACCACCTTGAACTGGAACCTGACCTCTCAGCTTTCAAATGCAAACAAGTGTAGGAATCAAGACAATGATGCTCTGTACCCAGTGAAACCAGAGTTCCTATGCCAAGGTTAAAGTTTAATATGTGAAAAAATTAAACTCCTTGACCTTCTAGGTATCATTTCATAGGTGACTGTGGTCCCCGCAGCCCCAGGCACCAAGATGAGAGAAAAGTTGATAATACCTTGTTTTGTAATCTAAAACCATCACCATGAGGACACTTGCCCAAGCTGCTCTGTAGGTAGGTCTCGTAGAGATCCTAAATAATCTCTATTTTAATGGCTCCCACTAATGAATGTTATTGATAAATTATTATCTATGTACATCCCTGCTAGTATTGCCTTCAAACTCTGATGGGAATTGCTACAGTTACTGCCATTTTAGTGAGACTTGCTGAAGACCATAAACTTAAGGAACCCATGGGTTTTAGCTAATGCCTAGATATTTTCTAGGCCACAGCAAGCTTTAGACTTGCTTAAAGAGCATGCCCCCCCCCAACAACGAGGCAGAGACAATAAAAATCAGTTCTCCTAAAAAGCTTTTTCTTGTTCATGTGGATGCTCAGCAGAAAGGCCCCTAATGCTAATGAGGGAAAACATACTCAATGAGCACTATGCTTATTAGTTAAATACTGAGACTCAGTTGGTCTCTGCTTTAGAGCAAGTAGATGTGTGATAGATTGCTTATTGAATCCACAAAAAGGATGGTCCATAGAAATTCAGACCCAGTCCTGGATGTGGTCCATATACATGGAATGCCATTGCCATCAGAAAATGCTGAAGCAACATGGAAATTTGTCCCACCTGCCAAACACTGACCAAGCCTAAAAACACTGCCTAAGGACAAATTACCCACACCTATGTGCCAGGACATTTTTTTTTTTAGATTAACCATATTAACCCTCTGGTCCTTTTTTTTTTTAAAGATTTTATTTATTTATTTGACAGACAGAGATCACAAGTAGGCAGAGAGGCAGGCAGGCAGAGAGAGAGAGAGAGAGGGGAAGCAGGCTCCCCGATGAGCAGAGAGCCCAATGCGGGGCTCGATCCCAGGACCCCGGGATCATGACCCGAGCCAAAGGCAGAGGCTTTAACCCACTGAGCCACCCAGGTGCCCCCACTCTGGTCCTTTATAGAGAGTTTCAGTGGATCCTGACTGCTGTCGATACTTTTTCTGAGATTTGGCCTTGCCATCCCTGTGTATTCCATTTACTTGGGCCATATTATTCAGGATCTACAAAGCCATATTTGTTTCCTTTTTGGTTTCTCTGAACACATTTGAACACATTTTGTATAATGATGGCTCCAGTTTCATAAGCTAAACTACTCATCAGTGCACCTAGTCATGGGGTACATGATATGAATCTCCATGATTTATATCACTCCCAAGCCACGGAGGTTATTGGGCAATTTGAAGGACAACCAAAGGATAGGTTTAAGCAGCTGATGTGATGGGACAGGATCATTCCAGTTTGGACTACATATCTCAGGTGAGTAGTCTGGGATATCAACACAGCATTTACTTCTTACAAACACTTGTCATTTGTGTCATTTGTTTGATCAGGCTGTCTGCCCCTTTCCTTCAGTTGTGTACCACCTTTCTTTTATGATATTGACACTTTGGTCTCTATAATAGACCCTACAAGGGCTTACTCTTACTCTTTTCCAGATACCTAAATAGATGGGAAATAAAAATAGGTATTAAACATGTACTGGTTTATTATAAAAGATACAATTCATACACACACACACACACACACACACACACACACACACACAATGGAATACTATGCAGCCATAAAAAAACAAAACAAAATCTTGCCATTTGAAATGACATGGATGGAACTAGAGGGTATTATGCTAAGCGAAATAAGTCAGAGAAAGACAATTATCATATGATCTCACTGATATGAGGAATTTGAGAAACAAGACAGAGGATCATAAGGGAAGGGAGGGAAAATGAAACAAGAGGAAACCAGCAAGGGAGACAAACCATAAGAGACTCTTAATCTCAGGAAGCAAATAGAGCATTACTGGAGGAGAGGAGAGTGGGAAGGATGGGGTGGCTTGGTGATGGACAGTGGAGAGGGTATGTGCCATGGTGAGTGCTGTGAATTGTGTAAGACTGATGAATCACAGACCTATACCCCTGAAACAAATAATACATTATATGTTAATTTAAAAAATGATACAACTCAGGAATAGTGAAGTGGAAGAGATGCATAAGCTTAGGTATGGTGTAATTGTATGAAACATCCATGCCCTCTGTAGGTATGCCACCTTCCCACCACTTCAGTATGTTCACCAACATAGAAGTTTCCCACATTATGTTGTTTAGGGTTTTTTAGTGGAAATTCAATTATGTAGTCATGATTGATCAAATCATTGGCCAGTGGTGATTGAGGTCAATCTCCAATCTCTCTCCCCTCCCTAGAAATTAGTGTGGGGGGCTAAAATTTCTAACCCTCTAATCCTGGCTTGGTATTTCTAGTGACCAGCACCTATCTAGGGTCCAGTTAAATCACCTCAATAGCATAAAATCAAGTATAGGTGAAAGGAGCTTGTTATGAAAAATAATAGAAGTTTATATCAGTCCTATCACCCAGGAAGTTCCAAGGGTTTAAGGAACTCTGTGATAGGAACTAGAGGCAAAGACCAAATATATATTTTCCATTACACCATGCTTGTGAAAATTTCTTGTCCCTTCAGAACTTGCTCAAGACAAATTTTCCACTTTCCAGCTATATTACCATCATTCATTGATGAAACGCTGCTATTCACCTCCAAATTTATGGTTTAATGGGTTAAACAACATTCAGTTCATCATGGGCAGTTTAGGTCACATTAGTGTTTGGTGTCCATGGTCAAGCATATGGTTTCTTCTAAAATTCAGGATCAGGGACACCTGGGTGTCTCAGTTGGTTAACCATCTGCCTTCAGCTAATGTTGTGATTCCAGAGTCCTGGGATTGAGTTCCACATCAGGCTCCCTGCTCAATGGGGAACCTACTTCTCCCTCTGCTTGTGCTCTCTCTCTTTCTCCCACAAATAAAATTTTAAGAGGAAATAAAATAAAATAAAATAAAATCCAGGATCAAACAAGAAGCTGCTCTCAAAAAGGCAGTGATGAAGATAAATCTCAGTGGACAGGACTTTAAGCAGTGCACCGGGTTGCTCACTTTCCCTAGAAGGAAATTTGCGTCTACTCTAAATCATGTATATTGATTAATGGTTTCTCTGGATGTTTGGGGACATGAAAAGGACATGACTGGAAAATAGGTGATGAGGATGTCTGAAAAAGATGTGAGTGTAACTCTCTGCAAACGGTTATGAAGCATGGATATTTGTGTCACATGTGAATGCTCACCAAAGAGCAACATCAACAGAGTAGAGGTTTAATAATCAGGCACATTAGATGATGCATCTTGTGAATGTCAATGAACTGCTTTCCCCAGTTATTTCTGTCCTTATCTGATGAGCTCATAAAGAAAGTAGCCCTGACAACTGGGATAAAATTTACACATGGTCAGAAACATGGATCTCCACTCACCAAGATCAACATTGCTACAGTTACAGCAGATACCAACACTGAGATTCAAACATGGCACAATTCCTCAGAAGGACTAGTAAGCTGCCTGATTTTAGTTTGATTACACTGCACCACTTCCATCCTAAAAGAAGCTTTGTTTTGTTCTCACAGGTATAGACATTGACTCTAAACGTGGTTTTGCCTTTCTTGCCTGTAATGTTTGTACAAAATCTACCATCTGTGAGTTTGTAGACTGCTTGATCTGTAATCATGGTATTCTTTATTTTTCAAATTTTAATTCCAGTATAATTATCATACAATATTATATTAGTTTCAGGCATACAATATAGTGAAAAAGCAATACCATATATTACTCAGTGGTCCTCAAAATAAGTGTACTCTTAACCCCCTTCACCTATCCCATATATTCCCTCCTCTCTACCTCCCCTCTGGCAAACATCAGTTTGTTCTCTATATTTAAGAGTCTATTTTTTGCTTTGTCTCTTTTTTCATTTGTTCATTTGTTTTGTTTCCTAGATTCCACATAGGAGAAAAATCATATGGTATTTGTCTTTCTCTGACTGACTTATTTAGCTTAACATATACTCTCCAACATCATCCATGTTGTTACAAAAGGAAAGATTTCACTGGGTGTGGTGCATAAGCAATGAATTCTGGAACACTGAAAATAAATTTAAAAAATAAAAACTTTTTTAAAAAGGAAAGATTTCAGTCTTTTTTGTGGCTGAATTGTATGTGTAAATTATATGTTTATATTTATATAAATTTATATAATTATATGTAATACAACTATATTTATATTATATATAATATATATATAAATACATATAATTTCTATATAATTATATTTATTATTATAATTATGGAGGCAGCCCATGTCCGTTGATAGATGAATGGATAAAGATTTTTTTCTTTTGTTCTTTTGTATTTCTTATTAAATTCCATATATGACTAAAACCATTTGGTATTTGTCTTTCTCTAACTGATTTTTGTTGCTTAGCATTGAACTCAGTAGATCCATTCATGTTGTTGCAAATGGCAAGATTTCATTATTTTTGTGGCTGAATAATGTGCACATATATATACCACATCCTCTTTATCCATTCATCTATTGATGAACACTTGGTCTGTCTCCATAATCTGGCTATTGTGGAAATGTTGCAATAAATGTAGGGGTGCATGTGGCTTTTAGAAACAATGCTTTTGTATTCTTTTGGTAAATACTCAGTAGTGCAATTGCTGGATCATAGGGTAGTTCTATATAGTCTTCTTTCTTCCTTCCTTTCTTCCTTCCTTCCTTTCTTCCTTCCTTCCTTCCTTCCTTCCTTCCTTCCTTCCCTTCCCTTCCTTCCTTCCTTCCTTCCTTCCTTCCTTCCTTCCTTCCTTCCTTCTTTCTTTCTTTCTTTCTTTCTTTCTTTCTTTCTTTCTTTCTTTCTTTCTTTTCTTTCTTCTTCCTTCCTTCCTATTTTTTAATTTTTAAAAACTTTTTTAGAAAGAGAATGTACATGATTGGGGAGGAGGGGCAGAGGGAGAGGGAGAAAGGGAATCTTAAGCAGGCTCCCCACCTAGTATGGAGCCTGATGTGGGGCTCAATCCCATGACCCTGAGATCATGACCTGAACCGAAATCAAGAGTCAGATGCTTAAGAGACTGAGCCATCCAAATGCCCCTATATGTTTAATTTTTTGAGGAACCCCCATACTGTTTTCCATAGTGGCTGTACCTGTTTGCATTCCCACCAACAGTGCACAAGAGTGCCCTTTTCTCCACATCCTCATCAACACTTACTGTTTCTTGTGCTGTTGACTTTAGCCATTCTGATAGGTGTGAGATCATATCTCATTGTGGTTTTGATTTGCATTTCCCTGATGAGAAGTGAGGATGAGCATCTTTTCATGTGTCTGAGGGCCATCTGTATGTCTTTCATGGAGAAATGTCTATTTATGCCTTCTGCCCATTTTTAATTGAATTATTTGTTTTTCTGGTATGGAGTTATATAAGTTTTTCACATATTTTGGATACCATTCCTTTATCAGAATTATCATTTGCAAATATCTTCTCCCATTCTGTAGGTTCTCTTTCAGTTTTGTTGTTTCCTTTACTGTGCAGGAGCATTTTATTTTGATATAGTCCCAATAGTTTATTTTTGCTTATGTTTCCCTTGAGTCAAGAGACATATCAAGAAAGAAGTTTTCATGGCTGATGTCATAAAAATTGCTACCAGAGCTGTCTTCTAAGATTTTAATGGTTTCAGGTGTCACATTTAGATCCTTAATCCATTTTGAGTTTATTTGTGTATAATGTAAGGACGTATTTCGGGTTCATTCTTTTGCATGTGACTGTCCTGTTTTCCCAACACCGTTTGTTGAAGAGACTATTTCCTACTGCATATTCTTACCTCCTTTGATGAAGATTGACTATATAATTGTGGGTTTATTTCTGGGCTCTCAATTCTGTTCCATTGATCTAGGTATCAATTTTTGTGCCAGTACCATATTGTCTTGATCACTACAACTTTGTAATATAATTTGAAGGCTGGAATTCTGAGGCCTCCATCTTTGCTTTTCTTTTTCAAGTTTGCTTTGACTATCTGGGGTCTTTTGTGGTTCCATACAAGTTTTAGGACTGTTTGTTCTAGTTCTGTCAAAAATGCTATTGGTATATTGATAAGGATTGCATTAAATTTGTAGACTGCTTTCAGTTGCATGGACATGTTAACAATATTTGTTCATTCAATCCATGAGCATGGAATGTCTTTTTGCTTATGTTCTCTTTGATTTCTTTCATCAGTGTGTCATAGTTTTTAGAATACAGGTCTTTCACCTCCTTAGTTAAGTAGATTTCTAAGTATTTTAATATTTTCGTGAAATTGTAAATGGGATTATTTTTTTAAATTCTCTGTATGCCGCTTCATTATTTTTATTTAAATTCAAATAAGCAAAATAGCCCCCATCCCCCACTCCCCTTCAGCAACCCTCAATTTCTTTCCCATAGTTAAGAGTCTCTCATGGTTTATCTCCCTCTCTGATGACTTCACATTCAGTTTTCCCTCCCTTCCCCTATGATCCTCTGCATTGTCTCTTACATTGCTCATATGAGTGAAACTATATGAGGATTGCCTTTCTCTGATTGACTTATTTTATTCAGCATAATACCCTCCAGTTCTATCCACATCGTATAAATGGTAAGATTTCATTATTAATGTATACAAATGTAACAGATTTCTCTACATTGATTTTGTATCCTGTGATCTTGCTGAAACCATTTATCAGTTCTCATAGTATTTTGGTGGAATATCTAGGGTTTACTGTAAAAATAGCAGGTCATCTGAGAATAGTGAAGGTTTTACTTCCTTGCCAACTTGGATGCCTTTTATTTATTTTTGTTATCTGATTATTGTAGTTAAGATTTCCGGTACTATGTTGAAGAAAAGTGGTAACAAGGGACATTCTTCTCTTGTTTCTGACCTTAAGGTAAAATCTCTGTTTTTCATCATTGTGTATGATATTAGCTATGAGTTTTTCATATATGACCTTTATTATGTTGAGGTATGTTCTCTCTAAACCTATTATGCTGAGGGTTTTTATCATGAATGGATTCTGTACTTGGTCAAATATCTGCATCTGCTGAAATGATTATATAGTTTTTATCTTTTCTCTTGTTGATATAATGTGTCACACCAATTGATTTGGGAATATTGAAGCACTCTTGCATCCTGGGAATAAATCCCTCTGTTGAATGATTTCTTTATTGGACTTCAGTTTGCTAATATTTGGTTGAGTACTTTTGCATCTATGTTCGTCAGAGATATTGGCTGGGAGTTGATTTTATTTTGTGAAGTCTTTATCCAATTTTGCTATCAGGGAATGCTGGCTTCATAAAATGGATTTCAGAATTTTACTTCACTTATTTTTTGGAAAAGTTTGATTAGAATAGGCATTAACTCTTCTTTAAATGTTGGCTAAAATTAATGTGTAAAACCGTATGGTCCTGGACTTTTGTTTGTTGGAAGTTTTTAAATTACTGATTTGTTTCATTGTTAGCAATCAGTCTTTTCAAATTTTCTACTCCTTCCTGCTTCAGTTTTGGTAGATTATATGTTTCTAGGAATTTATCCATTTCTTCTAGGTTGTCCAATATGTTGGCATACAATTTTTCATATTCTTTTACAAATCTTTGTGTTTCTGTGGAGTCAGTTGTTATTTCTCTTCTTTCCTTTCTAATTTTGTTCCTTTGACTTTCCTCTTTTATTTTATGATGTTATATTTGTCACCATACAGTACGTCATTAGTTTTTGATATAGAGTTCTGTGATTCATTATTTGCATAGAACACCTACTGCTCATTTCAACATGTGCCCTCCTTAATACTCATCACTGGCTAACCCATCTCCTTAACCCCACCTAAAACTCTCAGATTATTTCCCAGTGTCCATAGCCTTTCATGGTTCATTTCCCCTTTTGATTCTCCCACTTCAGTTTTCCCTTCCTTCCCTTAACATCCTCCATGCTATTCTTTATGTTCCACATATGAGTAAAACCATATGATAATTCTCTTTCTCTGCTTCACTTATTTCACTTAGCATAATACCCTCCAGTTCCAACCATGTCAGTGTAAATGGTGGTTATTCATCATTTCTGATGGCTAAGTAATATTCCATTGTATATATGAACCACATCTTCTTTATCCATTCATCTAGACATCTTGGCTCCTTCCATACTTTGGCAATTGGGACATTGCTGCTATGAATATCGGGGTGCATGTGCTCCTTCTTTTCACTACATCTATATCTTTGGGGTAAATGCCCAGTAGTGCAGTTCCTGGGTCATAAGGTAGCTCTATTTTTAACTTTTTGAGGAACCTCCATACTGTTTTCAAAAGTGGCTATACCAACTTACATTCCCAACAGTGGAGGAGGGTTCCCCTTTCTCCACATCTTCTCCAACATTTGTTGTTTCCTGCCTTGGTAGTTTTTCCCATTTTAGCTGGTGTAAGGTGGTATCTCAATGTGGTTTTGATTTGAATTTCCCTGATGGCTAATGATGTTGAACATTTTTTCATATGTCTGTTAACTATTTGTATGTCTTCTTTGGAGAAGTGTTCGTTCATGCCTTCTGCCCATTTTTTACTTGATTATTTGTTTTTTTGGGTTTTTGGGTGTTGAGTTTGAGAAGTTCTTTACAGATATTGGATACCAGCCCTTTGTCTGTAATGTAATTTTCAGATATCTTCTCCCATTCCATGGGTTGCATCTTTGTTTTGTTGACTATTTCCTTTGCTGTGCAAAAGCTTTATAACTTGATGAAGTCCCAAAAGTTCATTTTCACTTTTGTTTCCGTTGCCTTCGGAGACATGTCATGAAAGAAGTTGCTGTGGCTGATGTCGAAGAGGTTACTGCCTATGTTCTTCTCTAGGATTTTGATGGGTTCATGTCTCACACTGTGGTCTTTCATCCATTTAGAGTTTATCTTTGTGTATGGTGTAAGAGAATGGTTGAGTTTCATTCTTCTGTATATAGCTGTACAATTTTCCCTGCCCCATTTACTGAAGAGACTGTCTTTTCCATTGGATTTTTTTCCTACTTTGAAAAAGATTAGTTGACCATAGAGTTCAGAGTCCATATCTGGGCTTACTATTGTATTTCATTGATCTATACACATTGATTTTTGTGTCAATACCATGTTGTCTTGTTGATCATAGCTTTGTAATATAGCATGAAATCAGATAATGCAATGCCCCCAGCTTTGTTTTTCTTTTTCAACGTTCCCTTGGCAATATGGGGTCTTTTCTGATTCTATACAAATTTTAGGATTATTTGTTCAAGCTCTTTGAAAAAAATGCCAATGGTATTTTGATAGGGATGGATTAGAAAGTATAGATTTCCCTGGGCAACATAGACATTTTAACAATTTTATTCTTCCAATCCATAAACATGGGATGTTCTTCCATCTCTTTGTGTCTTCTTCAATTTCTTTCATATAGTGTTCTGTAGTTTCTAGAGTACAGATCTTTTACCTCTCTGGTTAAGTTTATTGTTGGTATCCTGTAGTTTTTGTGCTATTTTAAATGGAATCCATTCCTTAATTTCTCTTTCTACAATTATATTGTTAATGTATAGAAAAGCAACTGATTTCTGTGCATGGATTTTATACTCTGCCACATTACTGAATTGCTGTATGAATTCTAGTAATTTGAGGGTGGAATCTTTTGGGTTTGCCTCATAAAGTATCATGTCATCTGTGAAGAGAGAGAGTTTGACTTCTTTGCCAATCTGAAATCATTTTCTTTCTTTTTGTTGTCTGATAGCTGATGCTAAGACCTCTAGTACTATGTTGAACAATAGTGGTGAGAGTGGGCATCCTTGTTGTGTTCCTGATTTTAAGAGGGAGCCTCTCAGCTTTTCTGCATTGAGAATGATATTCACTGTGGGCTTATCATACATGGTTTTTATGAAATTGAAGAATGTTCCCACTATTCCTACACCCTGAAGAGTTTTAATCAGGAAAAAATACTGTATTTTATCAAATGTGTTTTCTGCATCAATTGAGAGGATCATATGGTTCTTGACACTTATTATTGTGTTCTCTCACATTGATTGATTTGGGAATGTTGAGCCACCCTTGTGTCCCAGGAATAAAACCAACCTGGTCATGATGGAAAATTCTTTTAACATACTGTTGGATTCTATTGGCTAGGATCTTGTTGAGAATTTTGGCATCCGTATTCATCAGGGATATTGGTCTGTAATTCTCTTTTTTTATGGGGTCTTTCATGGGGCCTGGCCTGGGGAGTAAAGTAATGCTGGCCTCATAGAGTGAGTTTGGAAATATTCCTTCTGTTTCTATTTTTTGAAAGAGCTTCAGAAGAAGAAGTATTATTTCTTCTTTAAATGTTTGGTAGAATTCTGCTGGGAATCCATCTGGCCCTGGAAGATTGTTTTGGGGGAGGTTTTTGGTCACTGCTTCAATCTCGTTACTGGTTAATGGTCTATTCACATTGTCAGTTTCTTCCTGTTTCAATCTTGGTAGTTTATAGGTTTCCAGGAAGTCATCTCTTCTAGGTTGCTTAATTTATTGTCATATAGCTGTTGATAATAATTTCTGATAATTGTTTTTATTTCCTTGGTGTTAGTCATGATCTCTCCCCTTTCATTCATAATTTTATTAATTTGGGTCCTTTCTCTTTTCTTTTGGATAAATCTGGCCAGAGGTTTATCAATCTTGTTAATTCTTTCAAAGAACTAGCTTCTAGTTTTGTTGATCTGTTCTACTATATTTCAGGTTTCTCTTTCATTTGTCTATGTTCTAATCTTTATTATTTCTCTTTTCCTGCTTGGTTTAGGTTTTATTTGCTGCTCTTTCTTCAGTTCCTATAGGTGTAAGGTTAGCTTGTGCATTTGGGATTTTTCTACTTTTTTGAGTGAGTTTGGATGGCTATGTATTTACCCTTTAAGACCACCTTTGCAGTATCCCATAAGTTTTGGACAGATGTGTTTTCATTCTCATTGGTTTCCATAAATTGTTTAAGTTCTTCTTTGACTTCCTGGTTGACCCAAACATTCTTTTTTTTTAAAAGATTTTATTTATTTATTTGACAGAGAAAGATCACAAGTAGACAGAGAGGCAGGCAGAGAGAGAGAGGGAAGCAGGCTCCCTGCCAAGCAGAGAGCCCGATGCGGGACTCAATCCCAGGACCCCGAGATCATGACCTGAGCCGAAGGCAGAGGCTTAACCCACTGAGCCACCCAGGCGCCCTCACCCAAACATTCTTGAGCAGGATGGTCTTTAGCGTCCAAGTGTTTGAATTTCTTCCAGACTTTTTCTTGTGATTGAGTTCCAGTTTCAAAGCACTGTGGTCTGAGAATATGCAGGGAATAATCTCAATCTTTTGGTACCAGTTGAGACCTGATTTGTGACCCAGTATGTGGTCTATTCTGTAGAAAGTCCCATGTACATCTAGAAGAATGAGTGTTCTGTTGTTTTAGGGTGGTAAGTTTTGTATATATCTAAGAAGTCCATCTGGTCCAGTGTGCCATTCAAAGCTCTTGTTTCCTTGGTGATTTTCTTCTTAGATGATCTGTCTATTGCTGAGAGTGGTGTGTTGAGGTGTCCTATTATTAATAATTATTATCAATATGATTCTTTATTTTGGTTAACAATTGGCTTATATATTGTCTGCTCCCATGCTGGGGCAAAGATATTTACAATCGTTAGATCTTCTTGTTGGATAGACCCTTTGAGAATGATATAGTGTCCTTCTGTATTTCTAGCTAGTCTTTAGCTGATGTTAATCTGATATTCCTCCCTCTGTACATAAGAAATCTCTTCCCCCTAGCTGCTTTCAGGATTGTTTCTTTGCATTAAAGATTTGATAGTTTTACTATTATATGTCGAGGCATTGATCTGTTCTCTTTTTTAGTTTCTATATCATTCATATCTGCTCTGATCTTTATTATTTTCTTCCCTCTGTTGGTTTGGGGTTTTGTTTGTTCTTTTTCCAGCTCTTAGGTGTAAGGTTATAATGTTTATTTGAGCATTTTCTTATTTCTTGAGGCAGGGCTGCATTGCCAAAAACTTTCCTCTTAGAAGAGATTTTGTTGCATCCCAGATATTTTGGACCATTCTGTTTTAATTTTCATTTGTTTCCATGTGATTGTGGTTTCTTCTTTGATTTCTTGATTAACCCATTCATTGTTTAGTGCAATGTTATATGGCCTCCATGTATCTGCGTTTTTTCCAGACTTTTTTTCTTGTGGTTGATTTCTAGTCTCATATGCTTGTGGACAGAAAAGATATATGGTATGAACTTGTGTGTGTTTGTTTTATTTTAAAGTATTGATATTTGATTTTTGGCCTAATATGTGATCTATTCCAGAGAATGTATATTCTGCTGTTTTAGGATGTAATATTCTGAAGATATGTGTTAAATCCATCTGGTCTAGGGTGTCATCCAAAGCCACTGTGTCCTTGTTGATTTTTTTTATGGATGATCTGTCCACTGATGTCAGTAGGGTGTTAATGTCACCAACGACTATTGTTTTACTATTGATTAGTTCCATTATGTTTGTTATTAACTGTTTTATATAATTGGATGCACAAATATTTATAATTGGCATATCTTCTTGTTAGATTTCCCCCTTTATGATTTTATAGTGTTATTCTTTATCTCTTGTTACAGTATTTGTTTTAAAGTCTGTTTTGTCTGACAAAAGTTTTCCTACCTTGGCTTTCTTTTCAAACCCATTTGCATGATTAATGCTTCTTCATCCCCTCACTTTCAATCTGTGTGTCTTGAGGTCTGAAATGAATCTCTTGTAGTTAGCATATAAATGAGTTTTGTTTTTTTATCCATTCTGTCACCCTATGTCTTGTGATTGGAGCAGTTAGTCCATTTACATTCAAAGTAAGTATTCATAAGTGTGTTTTTATTTCTATCTTGTTACCTGTTTTATGGTTGTTTCTGAGGTTCTTCTCTGGTCCTTTCTCCTCTTGTTCTGTTCTCCCATGGTTTGTTGGCATTCTTTAGTGATATACTTTGGTCCCTTTCTCTTTACTTTTTGCAATTCTAGTACTGATTTTTTTATTGTGTTTACAATCTGCTTTGTATATAATATCTTCTCCATATAACAGTCTATACTAAGGTGATGGTCACTTCAGTTTGAATCCTTTACTCCTCTCCCCTCGACATTTTAACTACATGATGTCATAGTTTATGTCCTTTTATGTTGTGATTTCCTGGCTGATTTTACAGATAAACTTTTTTTGGGGGGGGACAGAGAGCATGAGGGGGTTGCGGAAGAAGGGGGAGAGAATCTTAAGTAGGTTCCATGCCCAGTGCAGAGCCTGATGCAGGGCTTGATCTCATGACCCAGATATCACAACCTGAGCCAAAATCAAGAATCAAATGCTTAACTGACTGAGCTACTCAGCCACCCCACAGATACACTTCTTCTTACTGCATTTTTGCTTCCAACTTTTCTTACTCTTATGGTCTTTCCTTTCTACTCAATGAGTCCCCTTTAACAATTCTTGAAGGTCTGCTTTAATTTTAAAGAATTCCTTTGACTTTTGTTTGTCTGGGAAACCCTTATCTCTCCTTCTATTGTGAATTATAGCCTTGCTGGTTATGTTTGTCTGAGAAATCCTTATCGCTCCTTTTGAATTATTCTGAATTATAACCTTCTTGGATAAAATATTCTTGGCTGTAGACTTTTCTTATTCAGAAATTTGAATTTATCATGCAGTCCATCAAGTTTGCATAGTTTCTGCTGAAAAACGCACTAATAGCCTTATCTAGTTCACTCGTATGTAACTGTCTTCTTTTCTCTTGCTACTCTTAAAATTCTCTCTTTAACACTACTCTTTGTCATTTTAATTACTATGTGTCTTATGTACTTCGTTGTGTTTATTTTGTTGGGGAATCTCTGTAACTCCTGGGTTTTGATATCTGTTTCTTTCCCAAGACTTGGGAAGTCTTCAGCTACTATTTCTTCACATAAATTTTCTGTCCTCTTTTTTCTCTTCTTCTGGGATCCTTGTAATGTGAATGTTATTATGCTTGATTAATTTGCTGAGTCCTCTAAGCCTATCCTCATTTTGATATTTTTTTCTCTCATCTGCTTAGCTTACTTTCCATTACTCTGTCCTTCAGTTCACTAATTCATTATTCTGCTTTCTCTAGCCTGTTATTTATTCCATCTAGTGCATTTTTAATTTCATTTATCATCTTTTTCTCTGCATTAAGGGTCTCACTGATGTCCTCCACTCTTTTCTCAAGTCCAGTGAGTCTTTTTATGGTCATTACTTTAAATTATCTATCAGGCATAATAGCTATCTCCATTTCACTTAGGTCTCTTAATATAGTTTTGTCATGTTCTTTCATTGGGGACTTATTCCTCTTCTTATTCCGTCTATGCCTGTTTCTTTGTGTTAGGAAGTTCATCTGTCTCCTGCTCTTGAAAGTAGTTAGAATTTTTTTCTCTTTGCCTGTTGTGGTATTACTGGACCAATTTTAACAAGCGCATTCTGGTTTTCTGTGGGAAGGGTAATAATGCCCGGGCTGCTGCCACCATTGGAACTGAGGCCCCACAAATTGTGCAGGTTGGGAAACGTGCTGTTGGTAAGTTTTGCACAGGTCTTCTAGGGGAAGGGACCAGCAGTGCCAGCACTGAGGTAAGCATAATGGAAAAAGGCAGATCTGCCAAAGCCCATTTCAGTAAGGTATGGTGTAAGCAAGTTAGGTAGTGAATATTGGCACCTTGCTCAATACTGCAGGTTGCCACAGTTTTATGCTATGGTATAGGGAAGGGAAATGACACCTGCCAACTCCTTTGTTCCTGATGAAGTCCCTCAGCAAATCCTACACTTTCTGGACTTATTCTGTGACCAGTAAATAACTCTGCTTCCTATATGCCTTGTAAATTTTTCAAACTTCTATGCTATATATCTGCAGCTGTTTATTATGCTTTCTCTTTAACAGTGGAGACTCAGCTTCCTATTGCCCTCAAGGCTTTCTCAGAACCAAGCCTACTGATTTTTTAAAGTATAGATTTTAAGTGCCTCTATTTGCATGAACTCACAAAATCTGGATCTTCTATTTTCATAGCCAAATGCTATGGGGGGATTTGTCATCTCTGAGGGTTTCCCAGTATGATAGTTTGTTTCTCTCCCCTTTACATCCCCACAGTGTCCCTCCCTCTCTCCAGTGTATAGCCCCAAACAGTTTAGCTCCCTCACTGTGTCTCATCCATTCCCATCCTCTTCAATGTGGCCTATTCTCTATCTTTAGTTGTGGAGTTTTTTCTCCCAGGTTTTGGGTCATTCTTTAGGTTATTTACAATGATATGAATGTTATCTAGTTGTGTCCATGAGATAAGGTGAAATTAGGATCCTCCTGTTCTGCCATCTTCCTCATCCTTATTCCTACAATCACGGAATTCTACATAGCGTCTCTTATGACTAAAATATTCATTCCACACCAACAAAAAATTATGACATAGGCTGATATTCATGAAATTCTCCAGATTGACCAAGTTTCTCATCACCTGAAGTGGCTGGCCTGATAGAGGGTGGAATGGACTTTTGATGACTCATAGAGCCATCTAGATGACAACATCCAGTAGGGTAAAACATGTCTTCTGTTATGTGATATAGGCTCTAAGTCACCATCCAGTATGTTGCAGTCTTTCTCCCACAGCCTGGATTCACAGGTTGAGGAATCAAGAAATGAAAATGTGAGTGAATCTTCTCATTGTTCCCCTAGCACAATTCTTCACTCCAACAACCAAGGAACCTTGACTACTTTGCTGTAAGGGGCTTGCTGAGGGCAATGGAAATATGAGGACTGGAAGATAGTTGAAAATATTTTGCAGTTGCAAAACCTAGGACTATGATAGTTATAAGTACTTCTTTCTTACTTTAATACCTATATATCCATGTTTATACTAAACTATTTCCTTCTACCCTCCTTTACCCTTATTCTTTCTTACGTACAAAAGATCTGTTAATTATGGTTAATTTTTATTTCAATGGAACAATTTATAGGAGGTTAAAGGGAGAAGAGAAGAAGAATGAGCATCACCCTAGGTGGGTAAAGGAATCTTGTATCATCTTTTATGAAGAAGGTCAGCATGTTCTCAGTGTACATGGGATAGATGCACTGTGATAGGCAGAAACATTGCTTTGCTCTTTTCCTTAGTAGTGTATATGGGTGCCAGGCTGACAAGGGCTGGACTGTAAAAGCTCCATTGTGGGTCCATTTGGTTAAGTAAAGCTGCATTTCCCAGAATCCTTTATTTTGCATGCTTTCAGTTAGGGTTGGCCACTGCAAAATTCTGTCTAAGATCTGGAAAGCAAAAACAAAACAATAGCCATGTTTCACTCCTGGAAAGGTGATCTAGATCAGGAGCTCTGTTGTGGATCAACCACTGTTTTGTTCATCTGCTGATTCCCATTGATGATGACTGTAGCCAGGCTCATAGCTTCATCTACCAGTCATAACTATCTAGGTTCTCTAATTTCTGGGCCAGGTTTTACAGCAAGAGTTCTATTTCTCTTGCATGTCATTCATGGAAGAAAATTTTTAGACTTGAAAAGACATAAAGTCTGACCTGGAGTTCAGTGAAAGAAAAGATACAAGTTCCATCTTATTTGCAAATTCAGTTTCTCCTACATTTCCCAGTTCATTTTCATTCTTTCTTCCTGGCCATGTGCCCTGTGAGTTGAGAATTAGCATCAGATTCAAAACAACAACAACTACAACAACAACCAGCTGAACCAAGATTGTTTCACCAGTTTCTAAAGTAGTACAAAGTCAAATTTCTATTATGATTCCCTTCTACCAGAGAGTCAAGGATGCTGTAAGAAGACAAGGGCATTCTGAAGAGGCAAAGTGAAATTTGTTCTATCCAATTAGAGGTCTGTTGCCTATATTTTGATGTTTGCCTTAAGTCCTCCCTTCTTTCTTGAGAAAAGTTTACCCACTGTGCCCCCTTCTGATTCTTTCAACTACACGGTTTGTAGTTGAAATATTACACGTAAAGATACTTTAGTTATGGATCTACAGCACATTTACTCTTTTCTCCAAGCCATATTTTGTGCCCATAGTTTCCTGGGACTATAGAAATTCTTTCTCAGTCCCTGAAAATGTTTTCAGTCAATGGTGGAAGGGGCATGCTGGTGACAGCTTGGTCTGGTCCTTTCAGATTCCCCCAATTAAGGTCTTTGACTTTCTCTGTGGCTAGCTAATTAAACTTCAAGTGTCATGTTTCTCCCCAAACTGGATAGAAAATAAGCAATCCTGTCTTAAATACAAATTAGACATTGGGAAATCTTGATTAGATACTTGATTTTGCCACTAATTTTCGTGACCCTTGGCAAGTTAGTTAGGAGACTGTGCCATTGATTTTTCCTTTTTTTCTGGTTAGTTACTTTACTACATTACCTTCTAAATTTAAATCATTTTTTTATATTGCCATGCTTGTTTCTTAAAGTGAGACCAGAGATAAAATTAAATATATTGAAAATGCATTGGGGTGATAAAAAGGGATTTCTCACTGTTATTTTCTAAAATGTGATGTTTCTTAATTCATTTGTTATTTTTTTCTAAAATATTTTTCAGAGTTATATAATATCTTGCTTTACCTTTTATTTAAAGCTATTTATTCATTTGTGTATTTTACAAAGAATGGGGGAAGGAGCAGAAGGAGAGGGACAAGCAGACTATGTGCTGAGTGTGGAGCCCAACACAGGGCCCTATCTCACAACCATGAGATCATAACCTGAGCCAAAACCAAGAGTTGGTCACTCAATTGACTGATCCACCTAAGCACCCCATTTTGCTTTTCTGAATAAATATGAAAAAGTGCTTGATTTATTCATGATTTTAAGTGTATTTTGCACTTGATTTCTTTGTTAGTGTGTCTGAATGCAACAGAAAGTCTTAGTTTACTCAGATTATCCTAACAAGGTGCTTATTTAATGTCTTTCATGGTTGCCTGTAATTAAGTGTCCTCTTTTCTGTATTAATATTGCAGAAGTTTGAGGTGAAACAGCAGCATTTATTAAACACCTTCCTGCTCCTTTTAAAAATATTTCTTTAACTTTATATGCTCTTTATTAAGCAGCTTTAATAATGTTAGTATGTCCAAAATTTTTTCTATCTCTCTTCTTGGAGATTTTTACCACTAAGGAGTTATACAATTTTTTAATGATTCCATCCCTAATGACATGAGCTGTCCCTAGATGGAAATTGGGGGGTAGGAATTATAGTTCTTGTGCTGCGGAAGACAGTCATATTGGAATTCTATAGTTTGTTGAAAATAGTGGAATTAAATGGATGGGACTTGCATGGGCTTAAAAAATAACTCAAACCTCTAGGTCTCCAAGATGGACTTTTGAGACTAAAACAAAAAGGCCTTGATCACTCACTGGACCCAGGCATGTCAATCCTCACTTCCCAATGAATGAACTTAGAGCTTTCAATGACAGAAGGAGCCCTTTGTTGACCCTTCCAAGCTCTGCCCCTTTTCACCTACTCACTGATTTTTCCCACCTTCTCCAATGTCATCTCAGGTGCAGTCTTGTTTGGCCCTACCTCTAGAAGCCCCCCTGCCCTTTCTGTGGTAGGGACTCCACACCTTTAGAGATTGTTGCACCCTCTGCATCCATTTTCTTTATTGCCCCCACTGCCTCCAGTCAGGCCCCTCTGTCAATAGCTTCCCCTAGGAAGCAATCACCTTGGTAGTTGCCATCTTCACCACAGTCATCACAGCAACCAGTTCAACACTTGGGCCCAAACACAGACTGAAGCATCCCTACTGCCATGTCTGCCACAGAGGAATGAAACCCACCACAAGGTGGCCAAGACAGAGATAATGGTGGGATAGACCATGCCTCCAAACTACTCAAGTTATCTGGTTCCTGCAGAAGGGTCAGATGGAATTTGGGAATTTACGGAAGATTGGCTTCCCAGGTAGTTGCAAGAACACTTCAGGAAAAAAAGTTTGGGTAGGAGGTCTCCCAGCCCATAGTTGAGGACAGGGATGTCCAGTCAGCAGAGAGGAGGGTCAAGAGGAGGGCAATGAGGAAATGGTAGAGGAGGAAGAGGAAGAGAACTATGACCATGAGGAGAAGGAAGTAGAGGATAAAGGATAATACACCACAAGGAGGTACAAGAGGAGGGTGCCAAGTCATCCTTATAGGGACCCATGAGTTCCCAATAGCATGGTTTTGGTCCCTGTTTCATGATGTCATCTGTTCTGTTCTACAACTTATACATTATAATGACCACCTCTTGGTTCAACCCCATGTAAGTCACATGTTGGTAAATCATGGTACCTGGGAACCAGCGGCTCCAGGAAATGGACTCAAACGTCCTGAGGGCAAGGACCTAGAAGAAGGAGTATAGAACTGGGAGGGTGAGTATGTGGCAGAAGGAAATGACACCCAAGTGTCCAAGGAAACTGCCTAGGGGCTACATGCTAGAAGGCAGAGAACCAGAGGTTGCCAAGGTACAGGAGAGCAAGTCCCCGTTTCAGAGGTATTCTTTGAGGTGGGGGCCTGTGCAGCCAGAAGGACTGAAACTAACAAGTGGAAGCAGTGCCCTCAGGCCCTTGCAGCCATGGTTGGGACACCCAGCTCAAAGGCAGGCGGTGCTTAGCATTTGCCTTTAGTGGTGAAGCAGTGGGTCAAAACTCTCAAAAACCTTCAGGCCCAATAAGCACAAGTAGAAGCTCAATTCTACCAAGATCTTCATGATCTAAAGAAAAAGTATGCGGCCTTCTACCAACCTTTGTTTGGTAAGATATCTGAGATCATCAATGCAATCCATGAGCCCACAGAAGGTGAATGTCAGTGGCAAGTAGGTGTCCATGAAGGCGCATGGGGGAAAATGGAAAGAGAGCCTTTGGGAAAAGGGTCAACAAATGGCATACCTCACTTTTGGTTGATGGCTTTTTAAAATGTGAAGACCCTTGGGAGGATGGTACAAAAAAAGAAAAAAAAAGATGAACTTGTACTAGAGCACTTGAAAGATGTAAAAATTAAATTTTCAGGGTTCAAGGAACCGAAGAGCTTCATCATAGAATTTATCTTCATGTCCAACGAATACTTTTTCAATGAAGTCCTGACTAAAACATACCAAATGCAATCAGACCCAGATGACTCTCATCCGTTCTTCTCCAAAGGGCCAGAAACTATCAGTAGCACAGCGTGTGGGATCTACTGGAAAGAGGGGAGAAATGTCACTGTGAAAACAAGTAAGCTGCAGAAATGTGAGGGCCACAGAAGCATTGTATCCACCACCAAGAAGATGCCCAGTTATTATTTCTTCACCTACTTCTTCCTCCTGACTCTCTTGAGGGCAGAGTAGTCAATGTCTCCATCAATTATAAATTGGGTTATTTTTTTCCATAAAGTTCTGGTCCCAAAGTCCATATTATTCTTTAATAATGAAGCCAGTGAATATAAGTGTGGAAGCTCCGATGATGAGGCCCAAGAAGCTGGAGGTGAGGAAAAGAAAGCAGAAGTGAAGAACCTGAAGAACAGCCTGAAAAGGACCTGGACCCAGGAGAGAGCAGTTCCTGAGAACCCAGGTATCTGTGTGTAGCTTTGTGTATCACCCATCCATTCCTGACATGCATTACTAAATTAGTAATAGATGAAAGTGAGAAGGAGAAAAGAAAGAATAAAAACGGAAATGAGAAGGACCTGAAAAGGACCCAGATCCAGTAGAGTATAGCCTGGGAGAATCCATGTTGAATATCACTCAGCCATTCCTATCATACACATGTTATATTCTTACATTTTCTCCTTAAATCTAATAATTAAAAAATGTTCTAAATTTATTTTTATAAACCACTTTCATTGTTAAAAATTCACACATATACTAGATCATATAGAATGCAGGACATACTGAAATGTATTTCTTTCACAGGCATACTACTCTTGGAGCTGAAATTTTAAGATTTCTACAGGTGGGAAATTTCAGACCTGGTAGTTGATATCATATTTGTTTAGAATGCAGTTACTAGAACAAGTGGCTAAAGTGACTGAAACATACTGAAACATATGGGCCTTCATAATTGGTGGCCACTTAAATGCAGTCTCTTGTACTAACTAGGAGGCAATGCCTTGGAGAATGTGGTTACCTACAAAATTGTGAAAAAAAAATGAATTTCAAGGGATGCCTGGGTGAGGGTCCAGTCAGTTGAGCATCCAACTCTTGATTTCAACTCAGGTCATGATCTCAGGGTTTTGAGATCAACCCCTGAATAAGGTTCCATGCTCAACAGGGATTCTTTGCCTCTGCTTGGGATTCTTTGCCTCTCCCCCTCCATCTACTCCTCCCCCCCACTTGCTTTCTCTCTCTCTGTCTCTCTCTCTTTCTCTCTGTCTCCCTCTCTCAAATAAATAAATAAATATTAAAAGATGAATCTCAAGTAGGACCACATTTAAAGATTAATTCCTTGGGAAAAGATATTTGCAAATGACAGTACAGACAAAGGGCTGATATTAATCTTGTTAAGTAAAAGTTAAAATTAATGTTTGTGTTGACCTCCCCAAGTCAATCAAAGCCATACCACAGTTCTGTCTCTCTAACTGGAATAACTCAAATTTTTGTAACAGCCATGTTTATTTATTTATTCTGATGGTGAGGTTGTGAGGGCTTCTGCAAAGCTACTTACTTGTTTGTTTGCTAGCTTCACTGTAGAATGATCAAACATTATTTAACTCCACACATCATTATTAACTCCACACATCATTATCCATTTGCAGGGTATAGCTTTTAGCACTTCCTGAGGAATGCAATTCCCCAAATATGACAGGCTCAGTTTCTCTACTTACGGTCAAAACAACATAGGGTACTTTGTTAGAGTTAGTTTCACTTCTCCAGAAGCTTAATTTTTTTCCTTCACTTTCATCATACATGTTTGTCCAATGATTATTTACACCATTCTGCCTTAGCATTGCCTCAGTATTGGTTTGTTTTCTCTGAACCTGTATAGCTCATCTTCATTAAGTTTTTTCCTCCTTATTAGAGTTCAGGTGACTGTTATAACTGAGCAATTTTCATTCATTATATGAATCTCTGTTTAATAAAAAATTTACTCACGTATATTACATAGTTTCTACTTTTTAACCTGAATCTTCTTTAACTCCAGGTTTTAACTTTTTTTTCATATTTTTTCACCCATTTATTCATTTATAGCTTTGAAAGAAGATTTATTCTGTATACATTTATTCTGTATACCTAATACATGATATTAGGAATTCCTAAGGACCCAATCTTCAGATACTTTAATGTGTAGGTTTGCTCAGGGATTTAGACTGAGGACCCAAGGCCCATTGGCAAGCTACTCAGACCTGAGGCCTTTAAGGAACATCATCAGGCATATCTAAGACATGCATCCATTCCCTCATCTTTGAGTCTTGGAGTCATTCATGGCAACTGGGTGTTGGTATTGGATTTGGGGCTTTGTGAGCTTTAAGAACTGTTTCATCCTAGGTATCTGTTATGGTCATCCTTAAAAGCGATTGAAACCCAGGTCTGTGTGTCTGTTGGAAAGGACAAAACTATTAATGTTCCTTTGTGTCCTCCATAACCCACTGTTTGAAAAGCTTTTGTCCTTCAATTTTTTTTGAGAATTTTTACTACCTTTAATATTTTATTTACTAATTTGTTTATTGGATTAGGAAGGATATAAATAGCTGATGTTTAGATTAAGGGTCTACCCGTGAGGATGAATTTGTATTTTCTAGTTTGCATAGAAACCTAGCAATAACTTTATCAGAACTTTATAATGACAACCTGTTTTCTACGACACCTGGTTATGCAAATATATCCAGAAACAGAAATATTCTAATTGTGTAATATATACTTCTTATTCTGTGATTTAAGATGACATGACACCTGTGATGGGAGGGTCTGGTGATATTTGAGTTTCAGAAATAGAGTTTGCCAAACATATTTTAATAACCTAAATCTCTTCCCCCACTTCTCACCCCATCTCTGGTGATTCCTAAATCTCTTCTCCCCCCCACCCTTCTCACCCTATCTCTGCTGATTCCTGTTGCTACTTCTTTTTTGCTATCTCAATGTCTCTCTTTTTATTCCCTTTCATGATTCCAAAACTTTTTTAAAGATTTTATTTATTTATTTGAGAGATAGAGAAAGCACAGAAGTGAAGGACAGCACAAGCTGGGTGAGGGGCAGAGGGAAAAGCAGACTCCTTGCTTAGCAGAGAGCTGAATGTTGGGCTCAATCCGGGAACTCCGGGATCATGACCTGAGCAGACGCTTAACTGATTGAGCCACCCAGGCACTCCTAATTCCAACTTTTTAAGACAATATATCATTAAAGCCTATTTAAATAACTGTTTTGTGTTATTTTTTTTTCTTTGCATTTGATTTTCAAGAACTTCACCATAATGTATTTAAGTGTGATGTTCTTTGTATTTGCTTTGGAGTTTGTAGCATTTCTTGAATCTTTGGATGCTTTTCAATGTTATAGAAGTTCTCTATTTTCATTTTATTTCCTATATTTCTTCCATTCATTCTATATTCCCTCTCATTCTGAGACAGTAATTACATCTTCCTTTAGCCCTTTGCATCAAGGTTGTTATGTCTAAGACAAAGGACCTTAATTTAGGCTGATGATTCAAAGCTGGGATTCAATCTTTGAGAGGGCTAATCAATTTCCAGTTAATTTTTTTAAAGATTTATTTATTTATTTATTTGACAGAGAGAGAGAGATCACAAGCAGGCAGAGAGGCAGGCAGAGAGAGAGGAGGAAGCAGGCTCCTTGCTGAGCAGAGAGCCTGATGCGGGGCTCAGTCCCAGGACCCTGAGATCATGACCTGAGCCGAAGGCAGTGGCTTAACCCACTGAGCCACCTAGGCGCCCCTCCAGTTAATTTTGATTCTTAGTAATATTCTAGTTCTTCACAATGCTTTACTGAAATTTTGGGGCATTGATAGTGCTTTTTCTCTGTACCAGATGCAAAAATCCAGTTTTTATTTCTCAAGCTTCATGATGCTGCTGTAAACTCTGCTCAGCTCTTAAATCTCTCAGATGCTGCTTTCAAAATCACCAAATATCTTATGGGGAAGCAGTTTGCCAAATTCAGGTCTCACCACTTCATGTACTTTTAGGATTCTTTTTTCCTGCAGATTTGGCTGCCTCACTAGTTTTCTAATATCTTAAAACAGGTAGTTTTTATCCTTTTTTCTTCTTTCTCATATGTTTTTCTCAAGAAGATATGTTGTCATTTCCAAAACCAGAGATCTAAGTGGACAAATTTTATTATTTGCATTATTTTTATTGAAGTAGGATTAACATACAGCGTTATATTAGTTTCATGGCATGATATAATGATTTGACAATTTTATACATTAATCCATGCTCATCATGATAATCGTACTCTTAATCTCCTTAACCTACCACACCCATTCCTCCACCCACCACCCCTCTGGCAACTACCAATTTGTTCTCTGTATTTAAGAGTCTCCTGTTTTATTTGTCTCTTTTTTCTTTATTTATTTTGTTTCTTAAATTCCACATATGGCTAAAATCATATGGTATTTGTCTTCTCTGTATGACTTTTTTTACCTAGCATTTTATTCTCTATGTCCATCCATGTCATTGCAAATGGCAAGACTTCATTATTTTTAATGACTTAGTAATATTCAAATCTTTTTTATCCATTCATCTATCTATGGATAGACACTTGGGTTGCTTCCATGTATTGGCTTCTGTAAAGAATGCTGCAATAAACTTAGGGGTGCATATATCTTTTCAAATTAGTGTTTTAATTTCTTTGGGTAAATACCTAGTAGTGGGATTATTGGATCATATGGTAATTCTATTTTTAATTTTTTGAGGAAGTCCCATACTGGTTTCCATAATGTTCCCTAGATAGGATAACAGTAAATGTCTATAGAGACTGCTGATTTTCCTTTCAAGGTGCTTTATGGAGTTCCTTACTTAGGTTATGCAAGTTATGTGTGTACTCATTTCTACACATCTTAATCAAGATGTAATATGAAGCTTTAAAAATATTTACCTTAATATGTGCTATATAGTATACCATTGATGTTTTAACATATATGTTTTCCAATTACTAGTAATGTTAAGCAAATTGTCACATGCTGTTTGGGCATTTGCTTCTCTCATTAACTTTTTCATGGAAGTTATAATATGTTTGATTATTCTCTGAAATTGTTCCAGTTCATGATCACTTGGTCTGCAGACAATATTTCCTTCATAGTTCCAATCTTTGTGTACATATAATTTATTTTTGCTGTGTTTAAAATATTTTTGCTACAGGGGCTCCTGGGTGGCTCAGTGGGTTAAGCCTCTGCCTTCGGCTCAGGTCATGATCCCAGGGTCCTGGGATCGAGCCCCACATTGGGCTCTCTGCTCAGCAGGGAGCCTACCTCCCCTTCTCTCTCTGCCTGCCTCTCTGTCTACTTGTGATTTCTGTCAAATACATTTAAAAAAATCTTTAAAATGTTTTTGCTACATTTCCAGATATATAGTGTTAAATGAATGCATTTGGTTGTTGATGATTGATTTAAAAGTTGTGTTCAAAAATGGTAAACTGGATGATAAAAAGTTTTTGGTATTGAGGGTATCTTTTGTGAAGGTCTTGCCAAATTTTTTCAATATTCTAATATATATGTGTAAAAAACTGTGAATTCTCTTTCTTCTTGATACAAAGTTCTACACATCTATAAAATTATGCTTGTTATTTTTGTTTTCTACCCATCTGTATTCTTACATAATTTTGTTTGTTATATCTCTTATTTTCTAAGCAAATTATGTTATAATCTCTCAGGATGATGATGTCAGCTTTTGTAGCTTTATCACTCATTGTTTTAAATATTTAAATCTTTAATTATAAGTTCATAAAGCATTATATATTGCCTTCTTGTGGTTTATTACTTAAGACATTTGACAAACTATCACAAAATTTCTATGGGAAAGTAAAGGTACATCAAGAACCAAGAACTATTTACATATATATATATAATTTAGATATATATATATAAATTTCTCTAAAATATATATTTTATTTATTAAATTTTCATTAAAAATTTATAAATAAAATAATAAACAAATAATAAAAATAAATTTTATAAATAAATTAATTAAATATTTTTATAAAAATATATTTTATAAAATATATATATTTCAGAAAGAGAAAATACATGTGCATGTGAGGGGGAGGGGCAGATGGAGAAGAGAGAGAATCTTAAGCAGGCTCTATGTCCAGCACACAGCCTGATGTGGAGGTCAATCTCAAAACTGTGAGATCATGACCTGAGCCAAAATCAAGAGCCAGATACTTAACTGACTGAGCCACCCAGGCACTCAAGAATGATATTTTTAAAGACAGTCTTTAAAGAGCTTAGTTTTTATTATAATAAAAAGATTTGCTAAATCTTATTTTTAGATAATATTTCTGTGAAGGATTTTTGCTTTTCCAAAGGCTGGTATTAAAGTAAGAGCAGGAAGTTTCTGACATTGAGGTAAAGGAGAAAAAATAAGGAACTGCTACATTGGAGTCATGGTTGTATTTGGGAATGGGATTAAAGTAAATGTTATTATTTTGAAGCAATTCATCATCAGGATTTTCCCTTGTACATATACTTTTAAATTTACAGAGGTAGAAGTGATAATTTAAATATATTTTCTAACTTAGGAATTCCAAAAATCTTTTCGCTGGAGAAATGTAGGCTACTTTTGCAATAGGCATATCTTTTTCAATTAAAAAACTATGATTGGGGGCACCTGGGTGGCTCAGTGGGTGAATCCTCTGCCTTCAGCTCAGGTCATGGTCTCAGGGTCCTGGAATCGAGCCCCACATTGGGATTTCTGCTCAGCGGGGAGCCTGCTTCCCAACCCCCTGCCTGCCTCTCTGCCTACTTGTGATCTGTCAAATAAATAAATAAAATCTTAAAAAAAAAACAATGATGGCAGAGTTAAAAAGCATTACAGAAATGACTTTTGTGGGGAGGTAGATAACATAAAAATCAAGGAGATTGAAGCAGTAGTCAAAAATCTCCCAACAATCAGTCATACACAATTCATAGCACTCACCATGGCACATACCTTCCCTATATATATATATAAAATGGAATACTATGCAGCCATGAGAAAAAAAATTAAATCTTGCCATTGCAATGACATGCATGGAACTATGGGGTATTAGGCTAAGCAAAATAAGCCAATTAGAGAAAGAAAATATCATATGATCTCACTGATGTGAGGAATTTGAGAGGCAGGGCAGGGGATCATGGGGGAAGAGAGGGAAAAATGAAACAAGATGAAACCAGAGAAAGACAAAGACAATCCATAAGAGACTCTTAATCTCAGGAAACAAACTGAGGAGGGGTGTGGGGTGAGAGGAATGGGGTGCTGGAGGAGAGTGGGGTGAGAGGAATGGGGTGGCTGGGTGATGGACATTAGGGAAGGTATGTGCCATGGTGAGTGCTATGAATTGTGTATGACTGATTAATCACAGACTTGTACCCCTAAAACAAATAATACATTATATGTTAATTTAAAAAATCAATTGATTTTTAATGTATGGATTTAATTCTGGACTCTTAATTTTATTTCATTGATCTATGTATCTATCTTTATGCTAGTACAACACAATCTTTATTACTGTAGCTGTCACCTTTGCGAGGTGGGGATCCTGGTGATCGGAGTCGAAGTGATGGGACTACTGACTGATGATCAGTAGATGTCTTTATTTCTTACAATCACTTCTTTTATACCTTCCACAAGATCTGAGTACAAACAGAATATAGATTTATGTGCAGGGCATGGGCTATGTGTGAGATGTGATTTACGCAGGCAATCAAGTGAGACAAGTGAACAACAACGATTATCTCTTAGCTTTAAATGACAGTATCTCTTAGCGTTAAATGACAAGAGCAAGTTAAGGACTCTCCACACTTATCAGATCTATTAAAGGAGGACATGAAAACACTCCAGGGATCTTCCCATGTTTATTCCAGACATCGGCCCAGAAAGACTCTTGCCCTCCATCTCCTGGAGTTTTCTCACAGGATTCTACACGACCCCAGTCACATTGGTGAGGATCCGGGTTGTGTTCCAACAGTGGCTTTGTAGTAAGTTTTGAAGTTGGGAAGCTGAGTTTCCCAACTTTGTCCCTTTCAAGATTTATTTGGCTAGGCAGGGTCTCTTGAAATTCCTCTTGAACATTAAGATCAGCTTGTGTATTTCTGAAAAATAAAAAAAGACAGTTGGAAATTTTATAAGGATTGCGTTGACTCTGTGCATCAATTTGAGAAGTAATGTCATCTTAGCAATATCCAATTTTCTAATCTGTGGACTCAGAATATATTTCTATTTATTTAGGTCTCCTTTAATTTGTTTCAGCAACGTTTTATATTTTCAGTGTACAAGTCTCACACCCCTTGATAATATTTATTCCTAAGTGCTTATTTTTCTGCTAATTTAAGTGGAATTTTTTCCTTAATTTCTTTTTTTTTGGATTGTTATTGATAGTATACAAAAAAATACAGCTAATACTTGAGTATTCATCTTGTATCCTGCAGTTTTGCTGAATTTGTTTATTAGCTCTACTAAGGGTTGTTGTGAATTTTTAAGGAGTTTTTATACCATATCATCTGTAAATAGAGATAGTTTTAATTCTTTTCCAACTTGAATGTCATTATTCTTTTTTTTCTTTTCTAGCTGTTCTGGTCAGAGCTTCCAGGAAGATGTTGGATAAAGTGGTGAAAGTGGGTATCTTTGTCTTGTTCCTAATCATAAGAACAATTTTATGATGTTAGATGTGAATTTTTCCATGTTAAGAAAGATCCCTTTTATTCCTCATTTGTTGAATGTTTTTATCATGAAGGGCGATAGATTTTGTCAAACACTTTTCCTGCACCAATTACAGTGATCATTGGGATTTCTCTTCATTCTATTACTGAAGGTCATCCTATTGTTGATTTTTATGTGATGAACTACCCTTGCATTCCTGGGATAAATCCCAGGATTTGGTCATGGTTTATAATCCATTTAGTGTGCAGCTGGATTCAGCTTACTAATATTTTGTTGAGAATTTTTGCATCCATATTCATAAGACATATTGGCCTATAGTTTCCTTTTTTCCTTTTTTTGTAATGTTCTCATCTGACTTTGTTATCAAATTTAGCCTCACAGAATAAATTAGGAACTATCCTTCTGTTCAAGTTTGTGGAAGAATTTGTAAAGAATTCGTGTTATTTTTTTCTTAAAATGTTTGGTAGAAATCCCCCACTGAAGCCATCTATTACTGGGATTTTCTTCTTCCTTGGGGATAGTTGACTAATATTTAATCTCTTAACTTGTTACAGACCTTGTAAGATTTTCCACTTCTTGAATCAGTTGTGTTAGTCTGTGTGACTCTAAAAATTTTTCCATTCCATTTAAGTTATATAATTAACTAGTATATGATTGTTCATAACCTCTTATATCCTTCTTATTTTCTGTAGTTTAGTAGTAATGTCCTGAATTTCACTTCTGATTTCATTAAGTTGAATGTTTTCTTTTTTTTCCTAGTCAGTCTAGCTAAAGATTTCTTAATTTTGTTGATTTTATTAAAGAACACAGTTTTTGTTTTATTTTTCTCTGTATTGTTTTTCTATTCTTCATTTCGATTATACCCAGTATAAACTTTATTATTTCTGTCCTTCTATTATTTTGAGAGTATGGTTTGTTCTTATTTTTCTGTTTCCTTAAGGCATAAGGTTGGGTAAGTATTGAAAATCTATAAAGAACTTATAAAACCCAACACCCCAAAAATGAATAATCTAATCAAAGATTGGCAGAAGACATGATTAAACATTTTTTCAAAGATATCCAGATGGCCAACAGACAAATGAAAAGGTGCTCAACATCACTCATCATCAAGGAAATGCAAGTCAAAACTACAATGAGATATCACCTCATACCTGTCAGAATAGTTAAAATAAACAATATAAGAAATAATAGGTGTTGGCGAGGATGTAGAGAAAGGGAGAAACTTCTGCACTGTTGGTGCATTGGCAAACTGGTGCAGCCACTGTGGAAAACAGTATGGAGTTCCCTCAAAAAGTTAAAAATTGAACTATCCTACAATCCAGCAACTGCAATACTATGGGTTTACCCAAAGAACACAAAAATACTAATTCAAAGGGATACATACACCCCAATTTTTATTGAAGCATTATCTACAATAGCCAAATTGTGGAGGAATCCCAAGTGTCCACTGACTGAGGAATGGATTAAAAAGATGTGGTAAAATGGAATCTTATTCAGCACCCCCCCCCAAAAAAAGAATGAACTCTTGCCATTTGCAATGACATGGATGGAGCTAGAGCGTAGATCTAGCTATGTATTTCCCCTTCAGGTCCACCTTTGCTGTATCCCATAGGTTTTGGACCCAAGTGTATTCATTCTCATTTGTTTCCATGAATTGTTTAAGTTCTTCTTTGATCTCCTGGTTGTTCCAAGCATTCTTAAGCAAGGTGGTCTTTAGCTTCTAGGTGTTTGAGTTCCTTCCGAACTTTTCCTTGTGATTGAGCTCCAGTTTCAAAGCATTGTGATCTGAGAATATGCAGGGAATAATCTCAGTCTTTTGGTATCAGCTGAATCCTGATTTGTGACCCAGTATGTGGTCTCTTCTTGAGAAGGTTCCATGTGCACTTGAGAAGAATGAGTATTCTGTTGTTTTAGGGTAGAATGTTCTGTATATATCTATGAGGTCCATCTGGTCCAATGTGTCATTCAATACTCTTGTTTCTTTATTGATTTTCTGTGAAGCCACTCTTCTGACCTTTCCAATGTGGTATTTCCTGGCCTCTGTGGTGCAGGGGTATGTTTCAGTCTCACCCTTGCATTCTGGGATTTTCAAAGTGGTTTCTTGTCTATGTATAATTGCTAGATGATCTTCTTATGAGGGGAACTGATGTCAGGAATGATCTATGTGCATTTCTCTTGAAGTATGTTAGATTCACTCATACAATGAAGTACTATGCACCAATTAAACAAGAAATTACTAATAAATTTGACATGGATGAATATAACATGATGTTTACTAAAAGAAACCATCCACACAAAAGAATATAAGCTGTATGATTCAATTTATATGAAGTTCAAGAAAGATCAGAGAAAACTAATTTATGTTGATACAAGTCAGAAAAACTGTTGGCTCACTAGCTACGACTATTGATTGGAAAAAGGCATAAGAAAGTTTTCCATAATGGAATAAGTGTTCTGTATCTTGAACTGTGTGGTGGTTATAAGGGTGTTTTTATATATAAACTGATATTGAGCTGTACAATATTTATTTTAATTTTTGAAATGTGTACCTCAACTGAAAAAAGTGAAATACCATGGGAAAAAACATGTTAAAAAGATAAAATTGCTAATTTAAAAATCAATACATTTTGGGAGGAAGAGTTAAGATGCCAGATGAGTAGGGGGACCCCAAGTTTGTCTTGTCCCTCAAACACAGCTAGATAGTTATCAAATCATTCTGAACGCCCAAGAAATCAATTGGAGGTTTGAGAGAACAAAACCTGCAAGTCTACAGAGAGAAAAATGACCACCTTTTGGAAGGTAGGAGGAGCAGAGAGTTGACTTCGGGGGATATAGTTATGACCAGGAGGGATTCTGCTTATGGAGGCTACTGCAAAGTATTATAAGCAGTGGAGCACAACATCTGAACTTTTAGAAGTCTGCTACAGTGAGGACTGGCCTGGCTTAAAGGTGCTCAAGTAGCAAAGTGGGGCAGAACCCTAGGTATGACAGCATGGTCTGAGGATCCACTGGGTTCTAATAATAAAAGATGGTGCCAACCATGCTGCATTGTTCCTAGGCATAGGAGCTGGGAAGCTGGGTGAGTGCAGTGGATCTTGGTGCCGGATTTCTGCTCTCTTTTACCATAAACTGCCAACCACAGTATAGTCAGCAACCGCTTTCCTGGTACTGACTGGCAAATGGCAAAAACATGGTGAGACCCTCCCCTGGAAGAATAGCACAGGTTTATGCCACAGGAGTCCTTAAAATTTGGAGTTTTGAAACTCTATCTCATGCCTGAATTAAAAAAAGAATACTTCAGGCACAAGCAAAAAGCAAGGTGAATGCCAGATTCAGATGGAAATCAGGGACACAAGAGGGGTGACTGGTTGCTCTTCTCTGAGGACTCACTGAAGAGGGGGGAGGAGGGACTTCCAACTCCAGGTCTAGAGAGTACAGTGCCACTCTATTCATCCCCCCATCAGCACTGAAAGCCTTCAAAGAGTAAAAGAGCACCATTTAGTGGAAGCCAGAGTGGCTTACATCAAGCCCTATCCCCCCTGTAGCCTGGAGGAGCATTTCCACTGAAATAAGTCAGCCAGAGAATCAGCACAGCAGGCCCCTCTCCCAGAAGACCAGCACAAACCACTCATTTGCACCAAGAGTACTGATCAGAGTACTGCAAAGCTGCAGCTCTAGGAGAAATAAAATCTGGCTTCCTTTTTAATTTTATTCTTTCTTTCTTTATTAACTTTTCATTTATTTTCTTATTTTTTCAATCCCTTTTTAATTTTTTAATTATCTTTTAATTTTATTTTTATATATGCTCTTCATATATTTTTAAATTGTTTTTATTTTATTTTATTTTATTTTGGGATCTAGATTCTTTTAACAAGCAGACCAAACACACTCAGGATCTAGGGTTTTTTTGTGTGTGTGTGTTTTTTTTGGGGGGGGGTTGTATTTTTTTAAAATTTGTGTGTATGTGTTTGTTTCTTCTTTTCTTTTCTGAATAAAATGACAAGACAGAGAAATTCACCCCAAAAGAAGGAAAAGGAAGTAGAACTCATGGCCAAGGATTTAATCAATACAAATATAAGATGTCTAAACTAGAATTTAAAACATGATTCTAAGAATACTAGCTGGGTTTGAAAAAAGCATGGAAGACACTAGAGAATCCCTTACTGCAGAGATGAAAGAATTAAAATCAGGTCAGTCTGAAATTAAAAATGCTGAAACTGAGATAATCCCAAATGAAGGCCATAAAATTGAGAATGGATAAGCAAAGGAGTGAATCAGTGACCTATAAGATAAAACTATGGAAAATAATGAAGCTGAAAAGAAGACATAAAGAACGGTAATGGACCACAAAAGTAGACTTAGGGAACTCAGCAACTCACTAAAATTTAATAACATTCATATCATGGGAGTCCCAGAAGATGAAGAGAGAGAAATGGGGGCAGAAGCCTATTCAGGCAAATTATACTTAAAAACTATCCTAATCTGGGGAAGGACACAGACATCAATATCCAAGAAGTACAGAGAATTCTCATTAAACTAAAAAAAAAAAAAAAAGCTGACCCTCACCAAGGCATATCATAGTCAAATTCACAAAATACACAGACAAGGGAAGAATCCTGCAATCAGCAAAGGGATAAAAAAGTATTTAACATACAATGGAAGATAAATCAGGTTCACAGCAGATCTGCTCACAGAAACCTGATAGGCCAGAAAATGCAGCATAAAATATTCAATGTGCTGAATTGGAAAAATAATCACTCAAGAATTCTTTATCCAGCAAGTTTGTCAATCAGAATAGAAGGAAAGATAGTTTCCTCTACAAACAAAAACTAAAGGGGTTCATCACCACTAAACCAGCCCTGCAAGAAATTTTAAGAGGGACTCTTTGGAGGAAAAAAAAGACCAAAAACAAGAAAGACTAGAAAGGACCAGAGAACATCACCAGAAACACCAACTTTACAGGTAGCACAATGGCACTAAATTCATATTTTTTGGTAATCACTCCAAGTGTAAATGGACTGAATGCTCCAATCAAAAGACATAGAACAGCAGAATGGATTAAAAAAAAACAAGATCCATCTATATTCTGCCTACAAGAGACTCATTCTAGACCTAAAGACACATGCAGATTGAAAGTGAGGGGATGGAGAACTATCTATCATGCTAATGGATGTAAAAAGAAAGCTGGTGTGGCCAGACTTATATCAGACAAGCTAGATTTTAGAACAAAAACTGTAACAAGAGATGAAGGAGGACATTAATACCATAATTAGAGGACCTATCCATCAAGAAGTTCTAACATTGTAAATATTTATGCCACCAACTTGGGAGAACCCAAATATATTAATCAACTAATAATAAACATAAGGTCATTGATAACAATGTAATAATAGTAGGGGACTTTTAACAATCCACTTATCGCAATGGACAAATCATCTAAGCAGAAGATCAAACAAGGAAACAAGGGCTTTGAATGACACACGGGACTAGATGGACTGAACAAATATATTCAAGACATTTCATCCTAAAGAAGCAGAATACACATTCTTTTCAAGGGCACAAGGAACATTCTCCAGAATAAATCACAAACTGGATGACAAATCAGCCCTCAACAAGTACAAAAAGATCAAGTTTGTACCCATGCATATTTTCAAACTGCAACATTATGACAACTGAAGTCAACCACAAAAAAAATTTTGGGAAGAACTCAAATACATGGAGGTTAAAGAACATCCTACTAAATAATGACTGTGTTAACCAAGAAACTAAAGAAATTAAAACATTATATATATTAATATATATAATGTTTTAATTAATATTTAATAATTTAATTAATTTATTTATATACTATAATTTATATATTATATATAATATATTATATATAATTTATATATTATAATTTAAATGAACATACATATATATGTGTGTGTGTGTGTGTGTGTGTATATATATATATATATATATGAAAGCAAATGGAAACTGAAAACATGACAGTCCAAAATCTTTGGGATACAGCAAAGAGGGGAATTATATTGTAATACGGGATTACCTCAAGAAGCAAGAAAAGTCTCAAATACACAACCTAACCTTACAACTAACGGAGCTAGAAAAGGAACAGCAAATAGAGCCTGAAGCCAGCAGAAGAGGGGAAATAAAGATAAATAAAGATTAGAGCAGAAATTAACAATACAGAAACAGAAACAAAAAGCCAATAGAACAGATTAATGAACCTAAGAATTGGTTCTTTGAAAGATTAATAAAATTCATACATCCATAGCCAGACTTATGAAAAAGAAAAGAGGAAGGACCCAAATACATAAAATCATGAATGAAAGAGGAGAGATCACAACCAACAACACAGAAATACAAACAATTATGAGACTATTATAGAAAAATTATATGCCAACAAAATTGTAATCTGGAAGAAATGGAAAAATTCCTAGAAACCTACAAACTACCAAAACTGAAACAGGAAGAAACAGAAAATCTGAACAGACCCATAAAGAGCAAAGAAATTGGATCAGTAATCAAAATCTCCCAACAAACAAAAGTCCTGGGTAGGACGGCTTCCTAGGGGAATTCTACCAGACATTTAAAGAGTTAATACCTAGTCTCAAACTGTTTGAAAAATAGAAATAGAAGTAAAACTTCTAAACTCATTCTAGGAAGCCAGCATTACTTTGATTCCAAAACCAGACTAAGACCCAACTAAAAAGGAGAATTACAGGTAAATATCCCTGTTGAACACAGATGAAAAAATTCTCAATAAAATGCCAGCAAATCAAATTCAACAGTACATTAAAAGAATTATTCACCATGATCAAGTGGGATTTATTCCTGGGCTGCAGGGGATGTTCAATATTCAAAAATCAGGGGCACCTGGGTGGCTCAGTGGGTTAAGCCACTGCCTTCTGCTCAGGTCATGATCTCAGGGTCCTGGGATCAAACCCCGCATAGGGCTCTCTGCTCAGCAGGGAGCCTGCTTCCCCCTCTCTCTCTGCCTGCCTCTCTGCCTACTTGTGATCTCTCTATCTCTCTGTCAAATAAATTAATAAATAAAATTTTTAAAAAAATTCAAAAATCAATCAACTTGATACATTAATAAAAAAAAGATAAGAACCATATGATCCTTTCAATAGATGCAGAAAAAGCATTTGACAAAGTACAGCATCCTTTCTTGATAAAAACTCTCAACAAAGTAGGGATAGATGGATCATATCTCAATATCATAAAGACCATATAAAAAAAGTCCCACAGCTGATGTCATCCTCAATGATGAATAACCCAAAAGCCTTTCCTATAGTCAGGAACAAGACAAGGATGTCCACTCTCACCATTACTATTTAACATAGTACTGGAAATCTTACCCTTAGCAATTATACAACAAAAAGAAATAAAAGTAGGCATATGAAGTTGATGAAAACTTTGTGTAGAAGCTGATGATATAGAGGGCAAAACTAGACAATAATTCTAATAATAATTCTAACTAGAATTATTACAAAATTATAATTATAACCTAAGTATCAGGTTAACTTTTAGTTTCGTTGACTGTTTCCTTCATTGTGCAGAAGACTTTTCTTTCTTCTCTTTCTTTTATAATTAGAATAATAATTCTAATAATTCTACCTGGATATGTAGGAACATGAAGGATTTTTCTCTCTTTACTGGAAAAAGAAGTTGAATTCGAGCCATTTGGCACCTTACACCATATACACTCTGTTCTCAGTCCAACAAGAGGGGGAATTTACCTTTCAGATATATAAGGCTGACATGACATGTAGAGGCTTTTGAGAATATCATTAAAGGCTCCAGAACTTTTTGATGTAGTTTATGGAAACTGCCAGCTTTATTGACATGGATGATGAAATATGGCACTACTTTCTAGTATTTGAGAAGTATAAGGATGGAGCTATGCTCTTTGTGACCATAGGCTACACGACAGTCTATAAGTACTATGTGTACCCAGACAAAACTCAACCCAGTGTAAGTCAGATGCTGATACTGACTCCATTTCAAGGTTTAGGTCATGGTGCTCAACTTCTTGAAACAGTTCATAGATACTAAATTGCATCTCCTTCTCTTCTTGATATTACAGAGGAAGATCCATCCAAAAGCTTTGTGAAATTAAGAGACTTTGTACTTTTAAGCTTTGTCAAGATTTACCATTTTTCTCAGGAAAAGCTGACACAAGGTTTTAACCAACTTATGACAATAGAGGCACAACAAGTTCAAAATAAATAAGCAACATGCTAGACAGGTTTATGAAATTCTTTGACTACTGGTAACTGACATGATTGATGCTAAACCATACAGAAGCTATAGACTGGACATTAAAAGAAGACTAATTAGGCAACATAAGAAAAAACAGGGAGATCTTGTTAAAATGAGAAAGAAGTGACAAACCGGATGAACCAAATAGAAATTTTCACCAAAAACATGGACCATTAAGAGCTGGAAGAAAGCTTTCCAGAACTTGTGAAAGACTACCAATGTGTTATTGTATGCCACATTCAAGAGTAAAGATTACTGGACTCTGTACAGGAAGTTTGCAAATTTCTATGCATTGTGTTGTGGAAAAGCTAATGATGAATTTAATTTTAAAATCTTGTAACATTTATTAACACTAAAAGTTATTTATCTTGTCTTTGAATATTTTCTTTTGGAGAGATTGTATATTTGAAAATAGTGTTTAGAGTCTATGCACATATATTACATTTAAAAAACATATATAGCTTCTGATATACCACTGTAATTGCTTCCCTACTTAATGGCATAATAAATGCTTAATTGTGATTTTAAAAAGCTTATATAACTCAACACCAAAAAATGAATTATCCACTTAAAAAATGGGCAGATGTCATGAATAGATATTTTTCCAAAGAAGACAACCAGATGGCCAACAGATACATGAAAAGATGCTCAACATCACTCATCATCAGAGAAATACAAATCAAAACTACAATGAGATACCACCTCACACAATGGATAAAATCAATATCCCAAGAAACATGTGTTGGTGAGAATGTGGAGAAAAAGAAACTCTCTTGCATTGTCAGTGGGAATGCAAACTGGTGCAGCCACCATGGAAAACAATTTGGAGGTTCCTCAAAAGGTTAAAAATAGAACTGCCTTACAATACTGCCTTGCACTATTAAGTATTTACCCAAAGAAATTAAGTAATTTAGTAAATTAATTAAATTATTAATTCACAGGGGAAATTGGAGGGGGAGACGAACCATGAGAGACTGTGGACTCTGAAAAACAATCAGAGGGTTTTGGAGGGGCCGGGCGTGGGAGGTTGGGTGAGCCTGGTGGTGGGTATCATGGAGGGCACTCATTACATGGAGCACTGGGTGTGGTGCATAAACAATGAATTCTGGAACACTGAAAAGAAATTTTAAATATAAATAAAAATTTAAAAAATAAATACATATAAAAAGTTAAAAAGAGACAATAGAAAGAAACTAAAAATAAATCACTGAATTTACCTATTAAAAACTATTAATTCAAAGGGATACACACACCCCAATGTTTATAGCAGTATTATCTACAATAGCGAAATTATGGATACAGCTCAAGGGTCCATTGATGGATGGACAGAAAAAGAAGATGTGGTATATATATACCATGTAATATTACTCAGCCATAAAAAATAATGGAATCTTGCCATTTGCAGTGATGTGAATGGAGCCAGAGAGTATTATGCTAAGCAAAATAAGTCAGTCAGAGGAAGACAAACATCATGGGATTTCACTCCTATGCAGAATTTAAGAAACAAAAGAACTGAGCAAAGGGCAAGAAAAGAGAGAGAGAGGCAAACCAAGAAACAGACTCTTAACTATAGGGAATAAACTGATTGTTACAAGGGAGTGGGGGAGGTAGGGTGGTTTGGTGAAATAAGTGATAGGGATTAAGGGGTGCACTTACTGTGATGAGCACCCACTGTTGTATGTAAGTGTTGAATCAATAAGTTGTACACCTGAAACTAATACTATGCTGTGTGTTAACTGGAATTTAAATAAAAACTTTTAAAAAATTCCTTCTTTGATATAAACATTTCTTTGCTGATTCTTCTGTTCTATCTTGTCCTTAATTCAGTATCTTCAGATATTGTCCATTCAAAACAAAGTTTCAAGCCTCCTTGGAGTTACAGGAGGAAACGACAAGGCCACCAAAAGTGAGAGCAATTAATAATCCTAAGACAAAAAGAGTCTAATTAACAACTCTACTTTAGTGGAAAGCCAGGAATTAAGCACAGACCAATGCCTCGAGGATTTTTTTCCAGAGCATAGAAAATCCATGTTGGATTTCTCATCTCTATTCACATACATTAATAAACTATGTGTATCTTTAGATACTCTGTAGTTCATCAGGGGCTTTGTTTTCTCTTTCTTCTAGCCTTGTTATGCCTTCGTTACCCTCTTGCTATATACCTTGGTAGGTTAGTACTAAACACTTAATCATTGTCACATTGTTTATATGGCTTCATATATGATGGCATTAGTCTTCTCCACTTATACTTCTTTTTCAGAAGTTTCCTGGAAATTCTCCGAGGTTTTCATTTCAAGTGAACCATAAAATTGTTTTGATTACTTGTATCAAACTTAGAGGTAGATATTAAGATTACTCACATTTTATATTTATGAACTCAGGAAACTAAGGTAACATACAAGTTAAGGAACTAACTTACAATCACATGACTAATAAGTGGCAGAGCTGAGAAATAAATTCTTATTTATCAGATTGCCTATTATACTGAGAATATCAAATATGTAAACATTCTGGAATAAACCTCCCTGACAATTTATAAAAGCCAGACAGTGGGCCTTGTGAATATTCTCACACATGTATTTTTATGAAAAAATGATGATAACCTCTATTTAATGTACATATCAGAATAATTCTGATACAGCCTTGTCCTTCTTTTATGGGTGCCCTAGAGAGTCAGATGGCTCCTTCTCGCTTTAGAGTCCTCAAGAAAGACCACAGAGGGTCCCGCTCTTGGCTTGTTAATCCCAAGAAGAGCTGTGTCTATACTGCAACTCTAACCTGCTATCTCAGAGTGGGACAAGAGTTGGTTGGTTGGTTGTTGTTGTTAATTCCTGTGAACTGTGATAATGCAGTTGTCAGATCTTCAGCAATTTTACTTTTAAAAAATCTTACTATTAAATCACTCTAAGTGATCTACCTCACAGTTTCACTAGCCATTTGCTGTATGTAGGATTTTAGTATCAACTCAGGAACACAAAATCCCCAAAATGAAGCAAACTCAAACTTGTATGCCTGTGAGCAGTGTGTCAGAGGGAGTTCATTCCTCTCCACTGGAAGCACTTTGTCCTTTACCACCATGTTCCCACACATTTGACCAGAGATTTGTCAGAGGGAGCTCATTTCTCTCCACTAAAAACACCTTGTCCTTCACCGCCATATTCCCACACATTTGACAAGCAATTTCTCAGCCCCCTTTGACCCTGGCAGTGACTCACTGCCTAGTTTGTCTTTTTCTGTATCTGAGCGCTCAACTTCAGGAAGTTCTTTTCTCCTGTTCTTGCAATGAAGGTGGGCAGCCAGCATACATTCTTATGGCCATACTATTTGCTTATTATAGGCAGTGTTGGTTATTGGTCCAGGCCTATGGCTTAATAATTGTTACATGCTTTGTATATTATCTAATGAAAATTTGCTTTAAATAAATTTACCTTTAAGGTATCAAATTTTATTAACTCACCAACAAGGGAACCAAGAAGATGACAAAGTCATTTGAAAGAGAGTGTGCCAGGTCAGAGAGGATTTTGAAATGGAATGATTACAAGTGTGGGAACTAGGGATGCTTACATAAACAAGTAGGTTTTTATACTAATTAACATTTCCTTTCACAATGTTTTAAACAAATAATGTCCTTAAACACATAATGTTCCAACTATTATCAAGGAAGCTTGTAACTGGATGGTACACGCTATCAGTCAGAAGATAACAAGAAGGTGCATTTAAGTAGCAAATGTTCAGAATATATCTGCCTGAGATTGGGGGTTGGTTTTATCTTCTGGCAATAGTGTGTAAATAGGGACATCTATCAGGAAAGCATAAAACATAGTCAACAGAGATTGGAAACAGATCACTAAGTAATGTTAGTGCCAGTAATTTTTTTAAAGCTGAAACAAAGACACAGAATATATAGGTGGCCATTTCTTAGCTTGGGGACGATTTCTTTTCTTTGACTGTCATTCCTCTGGTTTCCTCCTCCAAAAATCAATAATAATTCTCACTTTAACTTACTGTTTGAATAATCATTTTGTACAAATTTTTAATATAACAAAAAGTAGACATATGCTTATTTATATACCGCTATTATCATCATGATCATCAGAATGTTTTTTACTTGTATTATTCCTTTAAATCAGTTTCCAACATCTAGGAAAATTTTCCAAATAAAATTCCAAAGTAAATCAATATTAATGGTAACAAATTAATTTTGTTTATGAACTTCAGCTTTCAGACTGTGTTCTTTCTACACATAACCTCAGATAGACATGAAAGTACATCATTAACATTACTAAATGCACACATTCCTTCTTATTGAATAATTACAACTTTCAGGATGAGAAACTACCAAGACATGATAACTTTTGCTGGAAGATTATAAAAAGAATACAAAGCTCTGTTTTATTTTTTTTAAGGATTTATTTATTTATTTATTTATTTGAGAGACAGAGCGCACACGCACATGGGTGGAGGGGCAGAGGGAGAAAATCTTCAAGTGGACTCACAAGTGAGCATGGAGCCCTGCGCAGGGCTTGAGCTCATGACCCTGAGATTGTGACCTACCCAAAACCAAGAGTCAGGCATTTAACCAACTGAGCCACCTACATGCCTCCAGAGCTGTCTTAAATGGTCTTTATTACTTCAGAAATGCCCTTTACCATTTGTATCTTATTTTTGCCTCATCCAAAGTTATAGAATGAGGACCAAGAAATTCCATCTGTTTGCAATACCCGTTACTCTGCAGCAGTGCACAGAGTTCACCCCAAATTTCCAAGGTTCCTAACCTGCCAGAAAAGATATTTCCTACCTGAGGCTGAGACCCTTTGGACAACAAAACAAGCACCAGTTCCCTGAAAGGTCTATTTAGGCATTGTTCTCAAGTGTAATATTTGTTTCTTGATGGTAGGCTTATTAATTCTAATTCAGTGACTTTGCCTTCAAATGTGGCATTTCTTACATGGTTGCAGTTACAAATTTGATTTGATATCTGATAAACTACAGTATTGTTTCAATTACTTTTGTCAAATTCAGATATAGACATTAAGATTACACACACTTTATAGCTGAAGACAATGAGGCGCCCCAAAGTTGAGGAACATATTTAAGATTATACAACTAATCTAAGTATCATAATTGAGAAATAAATTAATATCTAACTGTCTGCTTGTCATAATGGAAATATCAAATATGTAATCATCTTGCCATATGCCTCCCTGGCAATATATAGAGAGTGGGCCTTTTGAACAGTCTCCCATATATCTAGAGTCATCATCTTTAAGTCTTTGTATTCCACTGAAAATTCACATTTATGGCCAGTTTTTACATTAAAATGTCATAATATAGACATATAGGAAATTTTATGTTTCTGGATTTTAATGTACTCCATACTTTAATACTCCATATTACAATATTCTGAGGAATTTAACCTGTTGAGTCCCAAAGTTTGATGACATGAGCTAAAACATAACATTCTTAGAGTGGGGCTTTTGGATAATCACTTGAATTTCATACCACTTAAGGAGTGAAATACTGTTGTTACCCTATGATTTCGACAGTTAGAATTTTTAAAAGAGGAGGACAAAGAAGAGAAGAAAAAAGGAAAAGAAGAAAGATTTTTTAAAAAAAACTCTGCAGTAATAGACTGTCCAAATAGAGAATATCAAGCCCAATACCTTAAATATCCCAATGCAAAAAATTACAATTAGATTTTTCTTATTAATTTCTTTTGGTCCTCCCATAGTCTCTAATTCTTGTTCCATTCCTCTGGAATCAATAGTCTACCTCTTGAAGTTTGTTTCTGGGTTGATATAGTCTTGGAAAACTTGAATTACCTGTCTTTTATACAATCCATTTCATTGCAGCTCTAAGGCCAATGTTCTTGGGAGTTTCTTCCATTATACCCAACCATCAATTGATAGCTTATGACAAGAATCCTTAGGTTCATGTGTGCAGGGGAGGAAGATACAAGAATGACAGGTTTGGGTTAATTTATTAGAATGATAGAATATATCAGGATAGGAGCCTGGATTTCCCTATTGGATAAAATATGTAAAAATATGGACCTAACCATGACCTTTTCTTAGAGACTTAGGCAATACCTGTTGAAAGTTAATGTAAAACAATGGAGGACATTAAGATAAGGAAAGGAAAAGTGAATTGGAGTAAATCAGAGAGTTTAGGGGGGATAGGTGAGCCTGGTGGTGGGTATTAAGGAGGACACTTATTGCACAAAGCACTGGGTGTGGTGCATAAACAGTGAATCTTGGAACACTGAAAAAAACAAAAAAAAATTAAGTTTTTTTATTAAAATTGTACTGAATGTGTATATTGCTTTGGAGGTAGTAAACTTCTGTAATATGAACTCTCTCCAAAAAAAATTAGTGTAAACCATTTTATGAATTATGATTGACAAATCTCCAGGGCTTTAAAAAACTTCCTGTAAAGTGTGGACCACAATCATCACTGATAAGCAAGGAATAATGACCTAGTAATAAAATCTTGTACATAAATTTGTAAAAAGTTTTTGTGTCTGCCCATGCACATAAGAACATGCTTCTACATATCCTGAAGAGGCAGTTGATGAAATATATTTACATCAATAGTACTTTAGCTATACAAAATTAACATAGGAGTTGATTTTCTCTCTTTGATCTGACAGTTGTTCTATAATGTAGATCTGAAAAAAAAATAGTTGCTCTTCAAACACTGTGGATCCAATTACAAAATAAAGAGCACACCAAATATACTTTAGTCTGTTTTTCATTCCTTCTTTTATAAGGTGAGGGAATAAGCCTTTTGTATTATCTTCTAGCCATCTAGAAACTGCCAAAAATGATTTATGTGTAAGAGACATCTTGACAGTTTTATTACTCTCAATTTAGGGTTAGATTTTGGAGAAGAAAATAACAAAAGGGCCTGTCTATTAGGAGAAACTGGCAGCTCAATTAAAATTAGAACATAGTTACCTAAGAACAAGGAAGAGTTTTATTATAGGGTAAGTTGTTAACGAAGTGAAAATGCAACATTTAAAATAAACATAGCACCTGAAGTTAATAGAATATTTTATGTCAACTATACTTCAATAAAAAGAACTATAAAATAAAATAAAATAAACATAGCAAAAAGAAGCAGAGGAATAAGTAAAAATTTTAGTTTTTCCTTAAATGCAGAATCTATGAATATGATAAGAGGCAGCATAAAAGGATAGAGGTTAACTATTTTGAGTTGAAAATAAACATACACGTGAGGCATACTAAATCTTTTGGCAATCTGTATAGAATACATGAAAAATTATGTCTATATGATCTCATTGTGAATGCAAATTGTATATTGTAAGATCATTTTTCATTTTAACTGTTTAGTCCTCTCCATTCTATTATTCCTAGGTCGCTCTTCTTTGTATTAATGTATCATTATATGTATATATGTAAGCATACAGACCCAGATACACACAAATGTATTCATATTATAGAAAGGTTTAACCTTAAGCTTTAAAATATTGTTAACTTCTCAAAATATTATAGGGTGATGCATATACCATATTGATTTTACTATCTTAATTTGAACTAAAGTGAATACTTTTATATGTAAAACTCTAATAAAAATTATTGCATTGCAACTTGGTATGTTTGATGCTTTGTGTCTATGGATTTTGCTTTTCTTTGGAATTTTCCAGGTATCAAAAATATTCACTCATTATTTTTGAAGTCTCAAAGTCAACTAGAGAACTTGGAAATTAAGTCGACATTAAAAAAACCACAATCATTGCCATTAAAATTTTGGCTTTGTAATAGTTCAGTGAAAACCTATATTATAATACAATCCAAATGGAAAAACTGTAGGTCCACATATTTTGTAGCATTGTCTGAAGTTGGCAAGAACCAATAGTTTTGTAAAAACTTGACTTAATATAATTCAGTTTCTCATTATTATCTTAAACATTTAATGAGTAATGGCAACTTCCATGAGTGGCAAAATCAGTTACAAAGGCAATCTAGGAAGTTCAGGTTAGTCTTTTATATTATAATCCCAAACAATGCAAATCAAAGAGAAAACACGTGGGAGAACTTGGGCAGGTTATGTGTTCCATAAAGCAGAATATTCTATGTATTTTTTATTGTCACCACTGTAAAAAATTTAATGATACTCCCTGGTTTGTATTTTTATAAAGTATATAATATATTAGAGTACAAATGATTTTTATAACCATTTTAAAGTATTTACAAATAAATGCTTATAAATAAAATGAAAAGAAATGAATTTTGGATATTTACTTTCTAGGTCAGACTAGATAGTCTTATTTGTGCTCTGGAGTATGCGTATCTCTCTCTGTAGAGATTATTTCTCCACTACCTGTTTAGTCATGCCATTCTGCTACCAAAAGCCCTAAATGTTCTCTGTTCAACTTTAGGGGATCATGTCGAACATTTCCCAAAATATTAGTTCCAATTTATACTCCAGGAATGTACAAACCTTTAGTTTCTCCTAATCTTCACCTATACTTGGTATATTCAACATTTTATATTTTGGTATGTTTATTTTTTTATGTTCCACTGGCTTCTTTTTAAAGCATTTTTTAATACTGAAAAAAATTACAAAATAATACCAAAAACAATAAAAGAGCAACCCTCAGAGTAGAACCTTTTCATTCTTAATAACAGTTTCTCAAGGTCTTCCCATTTTAAATAACAAAGTTTATCAGTTCTCTGTTGTCAATTGTTGCCACGTTTCAAAAAACAATGTTTCTTAGTATTATGTCCTTGATAAACAGCAGAACTGATTCTGCAATTTTGCAAAAATTCTCACGAACAGAAACTGTTTTTAGAGAATTGCAGTATTGAGAAGCTTTGGTTTTTGACATTATATTAGAGCTCTTGAGAGAATGTGCTGTTAGAAATCATATCAGATATTATATGACCAAAATAAATGGACTTTAATCTGGGAGAGATCAAAATGCCTTGTATGATAAAAGAGCCTCAGGAAAAGCTGACCAGCATTTTCTCCCACTTCTGTTAGGGCTAAACAAATTTTTCTTACTTGCCCAGTAATGTATTCCTATTCTTTTTGGCATTATTATAATTTTGAGGTTAAAGATACATAAGTCTCTACCTACAATTGTCACATCTTAGAAATAATGAACAAATTGCAACAACAACAAAATAAATAAAATAGCAGATGAAACCAAAATGTCAGCTTTATTCAGAGGGGAAAGTGAATTGCAGAGTACTGCTCATTATGAGAGTGAAATGAAACTAACAGAACCCAAGATTTGAGCAAACTATCCATCAGCCTAGAGGCCTTTCTAGTCTAGAAGCAGAACCTTCAAGTTGCACCATTTATGCTTTCTTCACAGGAAAATGAATATTGGGGATAAGGAAGAACATTGTTAATTTCTTATGGCTTTTACCAGTTTCTCTACCCTGGTGTTCATTTCTTTCTTATTGAAATATAAGAACCAGCTTAGGGATATTTTTGTTTATCCAGTCATATGCATTGAAAAACATTTCTATGTTTGTGGTTGATTTTTTTTTACTTTGGCTTATTGTGATTTTACTACTGATACACATTTTTTTTTTCAATTTTGGTATAGCCAGATTTTGTTTCAGGATTTTGTTTAGAAATTACTTAAGGAAGGAAGTATTAGACCTAAATGAAAGAAGAAATAGATATATTATGTCCCAGATTCAGATTCAAAATTATAAATAATTAATTCTACCTAAAATAAAGTATTCATTCATAACAATCCCAATCAAGACACAGCATTCTTTCATAGTGGAGCTTGACTAGCAGGTTTCAAATTTACCAGAGACAAAGTATAAGAGAAGGTCTGAAAAAAATATGCAAGGAGAATTTTACTGCATCTTTACTTATGAAAAAGAAATTTGCTACTTCTATTTCTTTTCTTTTTTGTTGTCAGGAAATCACCCACCTTGGGGATCTGAATGGAAATTGAACAGACATATGTTGCCATTATGCTTCAAAATTCTTTAAAAGGACCCAATTCTTTCTGTTAACTGTATTGCTGTTTAACTTGTGATTCTCCTCCCTCTAAATGAGGGAAGGACCTCCTGCTTTCTCCATCACAGAGAAGGGGCGGAGCATTCTCTAGAAGCTTGGATGTGAGCTGTGCCTGGGCAGTCTTGGAGGAGGAGCCGCATTACATACAGACTTGGAGGCTTCCGCCCCGAAGAGAAGAAGCTTGGAGGTAATGGCTGTCGCAAAAGCCAGTTATTTTCGGTGATTTCTGGAAACTTTCGAGTAAAGGTGAGAAAAGAAGGGACTGCTGCTTTGGAGTGGAGAGAAAGGAGTGTCATTTCGTGGGGGTCATTGTTTCTATAAGGGAATTAATGCCTGAAGTTTGTATTCCTTCAGATATTTTAAAAGTCCACATTTTGAAAGTGGGGGAGGTGGTGATCAGATTACACCTGCGGAAAAAATACTTCATGAGGTGGCCAAAACTAACTTCTGAAGAGTGCATTTTAGATTTCAGACAAAAAGTAGTGGTAACAAGGGATAAATGATGAAACAAAAGTTGAGAAATAAATCTTTCTTATTTAGAAAAAAAAAAAAAAGATTGTGATAGTCCCAAATGAAAAATGAAGTTAGTTGGGGTGTTGGCTTTTCATATTACTTTGATTGTATTGTGTTTCTAACAAATCTTACTGCTGTGAAGGAGTTTATATAGTAATAATCTGAAGTAATGTATAACTCTGGGGATTTAAATAGTTCTGAAAATTAGGCGTTTAGTTATTTGTCAGTGGATACTCAATGCCTTAGAAGAATAGCTTTCTTGTGGAAGTTCAGAGGGCTGTCTTTGTCTACATCCCTACCTAGCTATCAGAAGAATATGTGTTCCTATTTTTACTACAATCTGAAAAATATCTGAAAAATCATAAGCTAAGGAAAAATGGGCTTATATTAATATAAGAAAACACAACAAACAGTATGTCTAGTAGTTAAAGATGTCTAGGGGAAAAAAGAGGAAATTTTCCACTTCTTTCTTCCACATTTCACTTAGCATGTAGTACCTGTGTCAGCATAAATAAGAGAATTTTTTAAAAAGATTTTATTTATTTATTTGACAGACAGAGATCACAGGTAGGCAGAGAGGCAGGCAGAGAGAGAAGGGGAAGCAGGATCCTTGCAGAGCAGAGCGCCTGATGCGGGGCTCGATCCTAGGACCCTGGGAATCATGACCTGAGCCAAAGGCAGAGGCTTTAACCCACTGAGCCACCCAGGTGCCCCGAGAATTTTAAAACATGGTGGAGAAACCTACCTTCCCCAAAATGTATACATATATATAAACATGGAAAAATCTTCAAATATATGGGTGAATAAATGTAATCTCAGATGGTACATCCTAGTGTATCTATGATAAGGGGAACAACCAAAGGGATTAGACTCAAATGTAAGCAGTAAACAACTCAGTGGTTGAAGTAATGATGGTCTGTATTTTCTTCTTTGGACTTTACGTATCTTCTTTAGAGTTTTTTGGAAACACATAATGGAACTGAGAGGGAGCAATCTATTTTGTTACAGATATTTAAATAGACACCACACACACTCCATTGTCTTTACCTGGAGGTGGATCTGAGAAGGCTGGTTATCTGGTTGCTTGGGCTTTTCTTACAATTCAGATATTTAGACTCTTGTCCAGTATTTGGTTCAAGTAGAAGGTATGTATTTGTATTTTGATGTACTCTTGAGAAATAATTCAAAAAATTAATGTTTAAAACATATTATAGAATAATCACATAGGATAGTGAGTGCATCCATAATGTTGAATACTATGCAACTGTAAAAAGAATAAGCTAATACAATGAGCTAAATAATAATAAAAAAAGATGTCCATGGTATATTCCAAAAATAAATTGCAGAATGACCTTTATTATATTAATACATTATATGCCAGAAAAATCTGGAAATATGCATGCTACCTTATTAATTGGAGATATAGGTATTGTTGGAGAGAGAGAACATTTCAGTATTCTGTATATCATATTTTTCCACTTAAAAAATCTTACTTTGAAAAGAGTAAGCTTGAATAATTCTAATTATGAGAAAAATGAGATCAAATTTTAGAAATACAGACAACTCTTGTAACAGTAATTCACAAAAAAGTGATGTGGGAAAATATCTTCTTGTTTAAAAACCATGCATATTTATAAATATCTGTAGGAAAAATCTAGAAATATGGAGAGAAAACCCTTATATTTTGACCATTATTGTGGAGGTTTGCTTTCTTTGAAAAATTAAAGGATGAAGAGATACAATATGTATGGGAGATATTATAATAAAGACATTAAAATGAGGAATTATTATTCCATTTTTGCCTAACACAATTCTTAAATCGAGGATGAAAAAGTATGGAAGCCTAAGAAGGCCACTGTCTGGATAACTGTAGTTCCCACTCTTCCCCACTAAGGACCCAGGTATCTGCAGTTCTGTTTCTAGTCACAAGATGGCTCTTGCCCGGTGTCTTAAATTTTCTCCATGCAACCATTTTTATGAAGTGGACAAACAAAGCAATGAAACATATTTTTCATTAGCAGGTGATGAGACAGTATGTACAGTGTGATTGCAGTTCTGCTGAAATTTTTCATAGGTGCAGAAAAAGCACCCACACTAAGACTGATGTAAGAATTCAAACAGAATGAATTATTTTTAAAAGATAACTACAGAGATTTACATATAGAGGACTGACGGCAACTATTATTTCCCTTCTTGCCTGTACCCAGATCATACTTTTCATGAGAGAGCTCATTTCATCACGAAGCAATTAACAACTGTATCACAGAGAGCATTTCAAATAATAACCAAAAGGGTGATAAACATGGCATCTACATAGTAGATGAAATTTCACCTCATTTCCTGTGTTTCAGAATGACCCTCATGCTGAAGTTTTGGTAGGGAAGTTTCTTTCCACCTTTCCCATTGAATTGGTTTGATTCCCTGTCTCCTTTGGGACAGTCTAGGTTAATATCAAAGATACACGTGACCTGGGGAATCTGCATGTGATGCCCATTGAGCCCCAGAAAGGCAGTGTGACCTCGGAAGTACTGAGCAGGGAGAAGGCTCTGCTGGACAAGCAGCTGGAGTGAGAATCAAGACAGCCAGATCACAGGACCAGATCCTCTGCGATCCACGTGACATTGGGTAAGTCTCCTCCCATTCCATGAACTATTTCATGAAAATGTGTTGAGAACCTAGGGTATGTGATGCATTTGCTTCCTGCTGTATCCATAGCATTTTGCATTAAAAGCTGCATTTCATACTAAAATTATGTTAGGTTGTGAATTAGCAGTACAATTTATTTTGTTTGCTATTCTGTAATTAAGAGCTTCTCATTTGGGAAAAAAAAAATCTCTTGTGTTTAAACCACTGTGAAGAAAATTGTGCAAGAATCTATTCAGGCATCTACCTGAGGTTTCAGCCAATGGTCTGACTCTCCATTCCTTGACAGCGAGGTTGTCATCACCACATACTAGATAACATAGTTACAAATATAATCTTAAAACCTGCTTAAGGTCTCCTGACCCTCCTTACGTAGACATCTGTATACTCTCTTGAATAGTAGCTTATAGTGGTTTAACACATTTAATTCTTTCCCAACAGCCATCAGGAATCTCTCTCTCCTGAAGTCATACTCTTAATGAGGTTGGTGCTAAATCTTACCCCCTGTGTCCATGAGATCTTTGTTTGCTTTGGACAGATGGAGCAGCACTAGTAGTATAGAAAACGCAAAGCTGCACATTCCCTCATGATAATCCAGTGGAGTTCAAAAGGTCCAAATTGTCCAGGAACACAAATAATGTCCCTGACACTGGCTAAGCCTCTCCTGCACTTATTCCCTTCTTATAGTACAATAGAAATAATAAAGACAGGATATTAGGTTTGTTATCGTAATCTTTCTTCTCTGTTTTTGTTCCTCTCTCCCAAAACATGTTCCATGTCTCTCACCTCTGCTGATACTATTTATTCTTCTGATTTTTATCTTATCTTCATTCTCATTGTCCACATTCTCTTCTTAGCAAAGTAAACTTTGTATCTGATCCCTTTTCTTTTCTGCCATGTTTTAATCTAATTCAGTTTTCACCCATTGAACATATTTTATTCAGGCTCTTTTGTGAAGTTTCAGGATAAGAGGCTATAGCAGGTGAGAACCATTTACTAGCCCCAATAAGAAGAGTTAAGGATTCTTTAAAAACACTGTTTTTCTAGAAAACCAGGCAGCTAAAACCAGATCAGTGACATAAGGTTTTTCCTAGCATATTATGTATCTATTGATTGATTTCTTGTCTCTATCTGGCTGCACTGATGGAGCATGTGTAAATTCAGTTTCTCAATGGTTAAATTGGACTTCTTTTGCCCCCTTTCCTGTACTTCCTATCTCATCTGTCTCTTACTGCACACTTAGACAGGTAATAAACTCTTTTTTATTGTACCATTAAATATGATTTAATATTTAGACAACCTAGGTTAGTATCAGAGATAGATGTGACTCATGCGTCTTTCTTAACTATGCTATCTAGTGTGGGGAGATGACAACTTAGCATAATTGTCAAGGATTTGATATATTTCTCTCTGCTGAACTAATAAAGGTCTCAAACCCACAACTGTCTGCCTGCATGCCTGCCTGTTCAAACCCTTCAAAAACATGACTCTGTCATAATGCCTCCATGACAAATTCTTAAAAAGACATTGGATTCTGCCAATAGAAATCCATATCTCCTCACCAAAGACCCCTTGATATCCTTTATTCAGATTGGCTAGCTGAATAATTTTGACCCATTCTGACCCAGCTGTTATGTGTCTCTGGAAGAATGATGGCTTCTTCTTTCTTTAGAGTCCCCAGTGCAGATAGTTTTCTTTCTCTTGTTTGCTAATTACAGGAAGAGCTGTGTCATACTGCAGCTCTGTTATTCCAGCCTGAATAATCAGAAGTGGCAGGAGGTAGCAGTTGTGTTTACTTGTTCACTGTGGTAATGGATGAGGTTATAGGGGGTCTCACCAAATTTACTTACATTTTATATGTTGCTTGTGTTTTTTAACCTAGCAAAACATTATGTTAAGAGAACTAACCCCCTGAAAGATCCATTGGCACTGTGTAGGTTTTAACACTTCCTGGGAAATAGCACCTCTAAGTTAAAAATCTAAATTTAAGTCTTACTTTATGGAATGTTTTGTGAACACAAAAGCTCAGTGAAAGAGGATAGAGAAACGATTTTCTCATATTGAATTAGAAGTAGCAAACAACAAAAGCACAAGAACAAGGAGTTGCCAAATGTAAATGAGGATGGAATGAACTGGGGCGTTTCTCTACATAAATGACTGATTTTTCAGCCCCTACTCTGGAATAGCTGTATCTTCAGGGGAAGATACCGCCAAGCCCTGCAACACAAAAGAGATATGTCATCTACCCCATAACCCAGTGAATGCTATCATGCAGATATGGTCAGTGCAAAAACATAGTGTAGAAAAATATTGTTTAAATTTGTGTTGAAGTGTGAATATACGTCAAAGACGGAGAGTTCATAGATAAGTATGATAGTTATGAAGGTGGTTGTAGTTCACCAGTGTGTTCCCCAGAACTGACAGGAAATTAAGCAATGCTCACTCTGGGGTTACATTTATCAATTTCCTCACAATCTGAAGGTAAATGACATCATCCTTGGTTCAGCCAAAGACTTGGGATTCCAAGCCCAGGAGGCAGTGAATACTGGTGGAGAAAGAACACATCCTTTTGTTTGGGAGTCAAACAGACTTTGGTTTTAATTCTGTTTTGCCCTCTTCCCAGCTTCATGACCTTGCACAATAGCCAAAGTGCCCATTTCCTTATTTTCTGGTCAACTGTCCATTGTATCATTTCTTCGTGTCTTTGTAAGTGAAATTAGGTAGAAAAATCTCATTGCTGTTTACATTTGCGTCTCTTTGATTATTAGGGAAGGTGAATATCCTTCATGTATCATTTACTTTTAATTTTTATTTTGATTGTTTGGGTTTTGAGAAGCCCCACTGAATAGAACTTTCCTTTCTCCACAGAACAAATTGATATAAAACCAATAAAGTTGCAGGTGGGAGCCAAAATATCAGCTCTTGTACAATGGCAAGATAAGTTGCAGGGCATTGATTATTGTGAGAATCAAGTGAGCCTTGTAACACCGCATTTAAACAAATCTACCCAACAGCCTAGAGGCTTGCAACTGCACAAAAAGGAGAGAGAAACATGTAGTTAAATTACTTGAGCTTGCTCACAGGAAGTAAATAGGAGCAGGGTAGAACTATCCCCACAGAATATTGTAGATTGCCGAGCTCCTGGGTGACTCAGTTGGTTAAGCGACCAGCCTTGGCCCAGATCATAATCCTGGAGTCTCAGGATCAAGTTCCACATCGGGCTCCCTGCTCTCCCTTTTACCTCTCCGCTCTCATAACATCTCTCTCCCTCTCACAAATAAATAAAATCTTCAAAAAAAAGAATATTGTGAATTGCCTATTTATACCTTTGCTTATTTTTTCCCACTCTGCTGTTTGTTCTTACTAATTCGGAAGCTCTACTTTAGATTAGAGTTGTTTTTTTTTTTTATTGAAAATGGTTTTGTGAAGTTTGTCATCCTGTTTTCAACTTTGGTTTTTTTTGTGTGTTTTTTCCATATTTTTTATTTCAGTATATTCAGATACAGATCTCTTTTCTTTAAGGATTTTGATTGATGTTTTATGTCTAAGGAATGACTGTACTTGAAAAACCTAGAAAACATTCTGAAGGATAAATGAGACATACCATGTCCCAGGGCCAGAGAAATAAAATTACAGAGATATAATTCTTCACAAATTAATGTATTCATTCACGGCGATCAGAAACAAGAACCTAACAGGTCTTTTTAATGGACAATGACCAGCTGGGTCCTATAATCTGGTAGAAATAAGGTGCCAGAAAAGGCAAGAAAAATATGCAAGAGCTATTTTTAACTGGATCTTCATTTTATGATAAAGGGATTTGCTAAGTCTCTTCAGGAAATCACCTTACCCCTGTGGTTTGAATGGAAATTAAAGAGACACATGTTGCCATTTCACTTTCAAGTCTTTTAAAAATGAACGTTTTTCCCCTTTAAGTGAATTTCAGTTAACTTGGCGATTCTCCTCCCTCTAATTGAGGGAAAGGCCCCCTACTTTCCCCATCACAGGGAGGGGGCGGAGCATTCTCTGAGAAGCTTGAAGTGAGCTGTGCCCGGCCAGTCTTGGGGGAGGGGCTGCGTTTCACGAGGCTGCAGCTGACAAGAAGCTTCAAGGTAATGGCTGTCTTAAAGCTAGTTATTTTCTGGGAATTTCTTCGGGCTTTTGTGTTATGGTGGAAAAAAAAAAAAACAACGACAACAGACGTTATTGCCTGGGAGAGGTGGGAATGGAATAAATACGGTTTGGGGAGAATTGCTGTTACTGTGACAGAATCAATCCCATGAAAATTTAGTTTCTCTCAATATTTTATGAAGTCCACAGTGTGAGAATGGGTGATCAGATTACAGCTTCTAAATTAAGACTTCAGTGAGGCAAGCTGTTCATGTTAATTTTTACATGGCATCCCATGTTTCTATTTTTGTTACAGATTGTATTATGTTTTGATGTAAACATTTATTATTCTACACAAAAAGTAACTGATAGAAAAATTTAAGCATAAAAAGTGATTGACAAGTACAAACACAAATATAAATGTATGTGAACGAATGTGGGAGGGATTCAGATATGCTGTTGAGAGACAACATTTGTGTAAAATATATGCATTTTCCTTAAAGAGAACTAGACTCCCATGTTAACAGTCAGCATCTCTGAAGAGTTCAGATTACTGAGGATTTCAAAATACATTTTTATTTGGATTCAGCATTTTTAGAATTGCTTTATTTCATGATTATTTTTATAATGAGAAGAGCACAGTGACGCTGCAACAGTATACCTGTTTGGTTTCAGACACATAAACATTCACAGACACGACAGACATGCAAACATACCCCTCTTGTCTTTTGCCAATAGTGGAAATTTTCCTGGACCTGATCGAGCTCATAGCCTGGTTGCTCTGTTGGCTACCGCCCTGCATGTGTCCTCCTTGCAACTCATTCTTTCAGACCACAGGTATGGCTGTGGTCAGCAAGAACTATTTTTCTATATCTTTTAAGTCTATTCAGGGGGTTTGGTTTATTTCTGTTAGCAGTTTTAAAAATATCATGTGACATGGTGCATCCACAGAATTGAATGTTATATAGCTGACAGATGAAGTATGAACATGTAGTGATTTGAAAAAAAATGTCTGAGAAGTAGTATTAGGTGAAAATGGAAATTGTAGAATGGCAAGCACTATATTATGTCATTTAAAGATAAAAGACTGCCTTAATGCTCTATGTCTAACAAAATCACAAAAAATATAAGGCTGCCTGCTAATGGGATTGTGTGGTTGGAGGCATAAGACAGTCTTTACTATCTTTATGTAAAAATAATTCTTAATATATATTTAGTCAATTTTTAACAGTAGCAGAAAAAAGTTTGAGATAAAGTGTTACAAATTAGGGGGGAAATTACATTTAAAGTCATTCATAATCAATGAAAATACTTATTGATATGGAAAAACTTTCAAACCATGTGCTTGAGCATGGTGAAAAGCTGGTCTGAAATTATATACATTCATGGGTATTTGTAAATAAGGATTATGGAAAAATATTCAGGAAAAAATAATATTAATTATTTTTCTAGAATTATACTTTCTTTTTATAAATCGTCTTTCCAATTTTCAGTAACTATGCAATTTTTATCAGCCCATTAGAAGTAAAGACATTAGCATTCAAGGTTTTGCATAATTCATAACAAAACTCTAAATTTGAGCATGGTATATTCTAGAAGCCTGAGAAAATTGCTGGCTTCGCAGCATGTAGTTCTCACCCTTCCTTAAGAAGGTTCTGGTAGTAATAGAGTGCAGTTCTGGCACTGGTCACAAGATGGCGCTTGCCAGAGTCTCCAAATTTTCTCCAAGCAACTATTTTTATGGAGTGTGCAAACAAAGACATGAAATGTATTTTGTAGTACCAGACTATGAGACGGCACATAGAGTATGATTATAGCGTCGTTGAAGAAAACTGCATGTCCAGAAGAAAAAGCCTCACATGAGAACTGATGGGAGAACTCAAAAAGAAAGCATTTTTTTAAAGTAACTACATAGAATTCAGCCTATAGAAAACACAAGGCAATTGTTATTTCTCTACTCTTTTGTCCTCACCTCACCTTTTCCTAATAAAGATGATATCAACATGAAGCAAATAACAACTGTATCACAGAGAGCATTCCAAATAATAACCAAAAAGGTGATAAACATGGCATCTACATTGTAGATGAAATTTCACCTCATTTCCTGTGTTTCAGAATGACCCTCATGCTGAAGTTTTGGTAGGGAAGTTTCTTTCCACCTTTTCCATTGAATTGGTTTGATTCCCTGTCTCCTTTGGGACAGTCTAGGTTAATATCAAAGATACACGTGACCTGGGGAATCTGCATGTGATGCCCATTGAGCCCCAGAAAGGCAGTGTGACCTCGGAAGTACTGAGCAGGGAGAAGGCTCTGCTGGACAAGCAGCTGGAGTGAGAATCAAGACAGCCAGATCACAGGACCAGATCCTCTATGATCCACGTGACATTGGGTAAGGCTCCTCCCGTTCCATGTTAAAACATGGTTAAGTTGAGAATATGCAGTACAATTTTTTTTTTCCTGACTCGGGAGCCATAGCATTTTAAATTTTAAATCATATATTCTAGTGTTAGGAAAGAATTATCTGAAACTTCTAGAAAGGAATTATATAAATGGAAATCTACTTATGGAAGACTTGCAGGTCTCTGCCAACTGCTTGACTCTCAAGAAATCTTTGAAAACTACTTCTTGTTGAGGTCATTGTGCTATTGTCTGAATCCAGGAGACACAAACCCCAGTACCTATGTCTGATTGCCTTGGGTAGATAGGGCAGCACTGGCAGCTTTAAAAAGTTAAGATTACGCAAGGGACACCTGGGTGGCTCAGTTGGTTAAGCATCCAACTCTTGATTTCAGCTCAGGTCATTGACTTAGGGTGGTGATCTCCGGGTCATGAAACCAAGCCCTGCATCAGGCTCCGCTCAGCGGGGCATCTGCTTCTCTCCCTCTCCCTCTGCGACTCCACCCTGGCCATGTGCTCTGTCTATATATATATGAGGTAAATAAATAAATCATTTTTAAAAAGCTAAGATTACCCTAGAATAAACCTCAAGAGGCCCCAACATACCAAAATATCCAATAATAGAAATGGTCTCCCTGACACATTCCCCAACACCCCCCATCTCCTACCATACACACCCTCATTCATTTCTTATATGTAATAGCTATAATAAGTATTACATAGTGGGACATTATAGAATTACTTCTCTTTCATTGAATTTTCACATATTTTCCCCCAACCACAACATTTCTTTGGTGGCAGGCATATATTCATCTTTTTGTATGTCTTCTCCATTTTCATTGTCCACCTTCCTTCTCCTTTGACAGAAGAAATCCTTTTGCTTATTCTCTTTTCTCTTTGCCTTCCCTTTAGTGACTATTTTCTTACTCCCTCATTTAAGTGACTATTTCTTATCTCCCATTCAAAATCACTTACTCAAGCTTCCTTACAAGTTTTCAGGAGGATATGTTTAAGCACTGAATGCAAAAAATTATTTTTAGCCCTGAGGCAATAGAGGCCTCTAAAATCACAGTTTTTGTGGTTAGCTGGGCAGTCAGACACAGCCCAGTGACCTAAGGATTTTTCTAAATGATTCAGAGTTCACTGATTGATTTCTAGTCTATATCCAGATGTACCAATCAATCACACACACGTTCAGATCTTCAGTGATTCATTTGGAACTTCTTTTATTTTGCCTTTCTGATGTTCTTACCTACTCCTTGCTGCACACTCCCAACTGTTACTGAACTTTTACAAATGATTTTAACCAGCCCCTTTTTTTATTAATTCCAAGAAGATTGTAGTAAAGCTCTGTTTACTACATGCTCTAATGATGAAGTTATGGCATTCTCATCAACCTTTATTTTATTTCTTTTAATATATTTCCCATTCCATCATCCTGAATCTTAATTTTCTAGCAGCTTCAGCCATTGGCACTATGTAGGTATTAGTATGACCTGGGGAATGCAAAATCTCCAGACATGGCAGCTTTATCTAGGTCACTGATGGTACTTTTTTCTTTTTTTTTCCTCTCTGTCTGTTCACATACATTTAGCCAGAGATTATGAAATCTTTTTGTCTCTGGCCATGATTCACTCTCTGGCTAGCCTTTTTCTTACCTGGCATATTCATTCTTAGCAAGCTTTCTTCTGATGTTCTTCCTCTTCAGGTGGGCTGACATTCAGCCAAAGAACATTAATAATAAGATTTTAACTTTGTTTATAACCAGTTTCAGTTATTTGTTTGTGCCTATGCCTTAGGGGTCATTTGGTATTTTGTATATCCATGAAGTGTCTATAATTCCTTGCTTTACCAGTGTTCATGGCTCCCTCATGGTTTTTACAAGTGTTCTAACTGAACAATTTCTACTCTTTTATATGAACCTTATACACTAAAGATATCGATATTTGTTTATTCTCAAGCCACACTATCTCTCCTTTGGCTTCTACTTCCTCACTGGGACATAATTCTTAACCATATCTCTATATCCAGATTATGACACTTAGGCTTCTACTCCTTCCTTTCCTTCCACTCACATAGTTGAGTGGCATGTGAGAACTTCACTGTAGTTAAAGACTCTGCTAATGAGGATAAGTATCACAAACTGTAAGGTGCTGATGTCATCTGGATTCTTGACATTTGTCCTGTGTTAACTAACTTCTAATGAAGGGATATGTAGTGAGTATATAAATTTATAGAAAGAGATACATAACTGCATTAAAAGTCATGTGTCTTAGGTAACTGCCCAGTATTTTAAAGTGAGTTCAGAAATATAAGTTAGCAAAAATTAAAGATATTTAAAAAATTAAATTTCTAACATATTCTTTGTACCCTCCAGAAAATATTTTTATACATATCTTGTGGTACCCACAATCTTTGCTGGTATTCGTGACCCAAAGTACAAATCAAACTCTTATATGTATTCCCATTATTCTCACAGTGAAATGTGAACTTCTTTTTTTTAAAAGATTTTATTATTTATTTGACAGAGAGAGAGATCACAAGTAGGCAGAGAGGCAGGCAGAGAGAGAGAGGGGGAAGCAGGCTCCCCACCAAGCGGAGAGCTGGATGTGGGGCTCGATCCCAGGACCCCAGGATCATGACCTGAGCCGAAGGCAGAGGATTTAACCCACTGAACCACCCAGGTGCCCCGAAATATGAACTTCTTATATTGGTTATATTCTGATTTTGAATGCCTTTTTAAGGCTTAGGTTTCTTGAGATATGATTTACATGGAGTTAAATTCACTCTTTTAGGTGTATAGTTTGATGAGTTTTGACAAAGTTCTGTAGTCATGAAATAACCGATATAATCAGGCTATAGATATAATTCCAAAATGTTCCCTCTTGCCACATTGTAGTCAGTACTTTTTACCCTCATTCCTGATGACCACTGATCTAATTTTTGTCCCTACAGGTTTTAATTTTCCAAAATATCATATACATGGAGTCATATAATACATAGTTTTTTTACATCTTGTTTCTTTCACTTAGCATGATGTTTCTGGTGTTTACCCATATTGAAGTATGTATCAGTACTTTATCTGTTATTCTGTTTTTCTACAATTTGTGTATCTACTTATAAGTAGATTTATAATTTTAGTAATATGATTAAAGTTGTTACAAACATTCCAGAACAGATCTTTGTCTGTTCATAAATTTTTATTTCTCTTGCATAAATACCCAGGAGTGGAATTCCTGGATTACCTGGTAAGCCTATGTCCAACTATATTAGAAACTGCCATACTGTTTTATAAAGTAGCTCTGAGAACTTGTATATTCATCAGCAGTGTATGCATTCTAGTAGCTCTGCGTCATTGCCAGCTGTTGATACTGTCAGGTTTTCTCTCTCTCTCTCTCTCTCTTTTTTAAGATTTTATTTATTTGACAGACAGAGATCACAAGTAGGCAGAGAGGCAGGCAGAGAGAGAGGGAGAAGCAGGCTCCCCACTGAGCAGAGAGCCCAATGCGGGATCCCAGGACCCTGAGGTCACAACCTGAGCCAAAGGCAGAGGCTTAACCCACTGAGCCACCCAGGCACCCCGTTTTTTTCTCTTTTTAATATAAGCCATTCTTATAAAAGTGTTATTGATGTCTTACTGTGGTTTTGCTTACATATCCTTAATTATTCATAGTGTTGAGCATCTTTCAATGTGTTTATTTGATATTCATATACCTTCTTTGATGATGATCTATTTAAATTGGGGGTCCATTTTTTACTGGGTTGTTAATCTTATTACTGGATATATATTCTGGATAAAAGTTCTTTATTAGATATGTGTTTTGCAAATATAACCTCCTGTGGATTTTCATTTTATATTTTTAAGAGAAGTTTTCAAGTCCATTCATCAATTTTTTTTTGTATGGTGCATGCTTTTTGGGTCTTAATAAATCTTTGTTTAAATGAAGGTCTCAAAGAGTTCCTACTTTGTTTTCTACTAGAAGTTTTACAGTTTTCACTTTTATATTTAGGTCAGTAATTCATTTTGAGTTCATTTTTTTATATGGTCTTAGGTAAGGGGCCAAGATGAATATTTTTACCTACAATGTCCAATTTTTCCAACACTATTTGTTGAAAAGACCATTTCTCCATTTAATTACCATTGTCAAAAATCTATTGACCATATTTGCTGGTCTATTTGTGTTCTATTTATCTGTACATCTATTTTATAGTATATAATCTATTTTATAATATAATAACTATAATAATTAATAATTGATAACTAATAATATACTTGATTGCTGTAGTCAACTTTTTAGGGGAGGGGGAAGAGCAGAGAGAGAGGGAGAGAGAATCTTAAGCAGGCTTCACACCCAGGGGAGAGCCTGATGCAGTGCTCAATCTCATGACCCTGAGGTCACAACCTGAGCCAAAATTAAGAGTCAGATACTTAACTGACTGAACCACCCAGGCCCCCTTGATAGCTGTAGTCTTAAAATCAGATAACATGAATTTTCCATTTTGGTATTTCCATCCCAAAAGTGGTCACCCTATTCTAGTTCCATTATTTTTCCATATACACTGTAGGGATATCTTTTCAATTTCTTCAAAAAGTCTTCTGAGATTTCGGTTGAGATTGCAATGATTCAACAGATATGTTTGGAGGGAAGTTACATCCTAAAAATAGTTAATCTGTCAGTCAGTGAACATGATATATTTCTTCATTTATTTAGGTCTTCTTTGATATCTTTCATCAATTTTTTGAGGTCTTCAGCATACAAATGTACACATATTTATTAGATTTGTCTTACCTTAGTATTTCCTAATGTTTTTTTATGATATTATAAATGGTACTTCGTAAAACTTCCAAACTTTAGGGGCGCTTGGGTGGCTCGGTCATTAAGCATTTGCCTTTGGCTCAGGTCATGATCCAGCCCTGCGTCATTCTCCCTACTGTGCGGGAAGCCTCCTTCTCCCTCTCCCACTCCCCTTGCTTGTGTTCCCTCTCTCACTGTGTCCTTCTCTGTCAAATAAATAAAATCTTTAAAAAAAAACTTCCAAACTTCACTATATAGAAATAAATTGTTTGGGGCACCTGGGTGGGTTAAAGCCTCTGCCTTTGGCTCAGGTCATGACCCCAGGGTCCTGGGATCGAGCCCCGCATCGGGCTCTCTGCTCAATGGGAAGCCTGCTCCCTCCTCTCTCTCTGCCTGCTTGTGATCTCTGTCTGTCAAATAAATAAATAAATAAAATCTTTAAAAAAAAGAAAATTGTTTTATATTGACCTTACATCTGATGATACTGATAAACTGCCTTATTAGGTCTAATAGCTTTTTTGGGGGGTTATCTACATGGATCATCATGTCTGCAAATAAAGACAGTTTTATGTCTTCCTTTCCAATATGTATGCCCTTAATTTACTTTTCAGGCATTACTGTATTGGCTAGTATCTCCAATATAGTATTGAATAGTATTGGTGAGAGTATACATTCTTTCCTTGTTCCTGATCTTAGGGGAAGAACATTCCATATATCATCATTAAGTATGATGTTAACTTCAGGCTTTTTAATAGATATCCTTGATCATATTGAGAAAGATCCTTTTAATTCCCAGTTTTTTGAGCTTTTTTATCATGAGTGCCTATAGCATTACATAAGATGATTTTTCTGCATCAGTTGAGATTATCTTCTTTTCCCCCTTTGGTCTGTGGATATGGTAAATTACATTGATTTGCAAATGTATAACAATCTTTACATTCCCAGGATAAACTCCATTTGGTCATGATATATTATCCTTCGTCCATATCATTGGCCTTTTTCTAGATAATTTTCTACATCATTTCTGTACCTAACTAATATCATTGGATCCATTTGTTTGTTTATGAGAGACATTGATTTGCAGTTTACTTGTTATGGTTCTTTTTCTAGTATTGGTATCAGGTTAATGCTGATATCAAAATATACTGGAGATTGTATCCTTCTTTTTTTACTTTATCTTTTTTCACTATTGTCATCTCACTTGCATAGGGTACATTATTTTGCTTAGAGTGGAGCCTGGTGTGCCAAAAGGTTTTTTCCAACGATTTTTCTCCACCCTATATTCAGCAATCTCTTCACATCTGTGCCACTAAAAGGGGGCTCTTTCTGTACACTCTTGCCTATTTTGCAGCAGTAGGTTCCTGTTATTATTAGGAGCTAGCCTCTTGGTGAGGCAGGGAGTGCTCTTTGTTGTCCTGTCCAGCCTCAACCTTAGGCCCTGTGCAACTGGAGCTTGAAGCTTGTGCTTTCTCAGCATTCTTTCCTCTCAACATGGTAGCTAACCTCTAATTTGTACCTGGAGTTGGTCTTTGGCAAGAGATGTATTCTTGCCCCTTCCTCATCAGTAGCTGACCCCTGCTTTTATTCATGTAGGAACCTGAACCTAACTAAGGTTTTCCTACCCCACCTCAGGGGCAGAGGTTTTGTTTTGTTTTGTTTTGTTTTGTTTTTATGTTATTATGTTTTGTTAGTCACCATATAGTATGTTATTAGTTTTGGATGTAGTGTTCCACGATTCATTGTTTCCATATAACACCCAGTGCTCCATGCAATATGTGCCCTCCTTAATACCCATCACTGGGCTCACCCATCCCCCTACCCTCTACCCTCTAAAACCCTTATTTTTTTCTCAGAGTCCATAGTCTCTCATGGTTCATTCCCACTCTGATTTCTCCCCCTTCATTTTTCCCTTCCTTCTCCTAATGTCCTCTGTGCTATTCCTTTATGTTCCACAAGTAAGTGAAACTATATGATAATTGACTTTCTGTACCTGGCTTATTTCACTTAGCATAATCTCCTCTAGTCCCATCCGTGTTGATGCAAAGGTTGGGTATTCATCCTTTCTGATGGCTGAATAATATTCCATTGTGTGTACGGACCACATCTTTATCCATTTATCTGTTGATGGGCATCTCAGATCCTTCCACAGTTTGGCTATTGTGAACATTGCTGCTGTGGACATTGGGGTACATGTGGCCCTTCTTTTCACTACATCTGTATCTTTTGGGTAAATACACAGTAGTGCAATTGCTGTGTCATAGGGTAGCTCTATTTTTAACTTTTTGAGGAACCTCCACAATGTTTTCAGAAGTGGCTGCACCAACTTGCATTCCTATCAATAGTGTAAGAGGGTTCCCCTTTCTCCACAACCTCTCCAACCCTTGTTGTTTCTTGCTTTGTCAATTTTTGCCATTCTGACATGTATAAGGTGGTATCTCAATGTGGTTTTGATTTAAATTTCCCTGGTGGATAATGATGTTGAACATTTTTTCATGTGTCTGTTGGCCATTTGTATGTCTTCATTGAAGTGTCTGTTCATGTCTTCTGCCCATTTCTTGACTTGATTATTTGTTTTTTGGGTGTTGAGTTTGAGAAGTTCTTTATAGATCTTGTCTATCAGCCCTTTGTCTACAGTATCATTCACAAATATCTTCTCCCATTCCGTGGGTTGCTTCTTTGTTTTGTTGACTATTTCCTTTGCTGTGCAGAAGCTTTTTATCTTGATGAAGTCCCAAAAGTTTCATTTTTGTTTTTGTTTCCCTTGCCTTTGGAGACGTGTCTTGAAGGAAATTGCTGTGGCTGATGTCGAAGAGGCTACTGCCTATGTTCTCCTCTAGGGTTTTGATAGATTCCTGTCTCACATTGAGGTCTTTCATCCATTTTGAATTTATCTTTGTATGTGGTGTGAGGGAATGATCGAGTTTCACTCCTCTGTATATAGCTGTCCAATTTTCCCAGCACCATTTACTGAAGAGACTTTCTTTTCTTCTGTTGGATATTTTTTCCTGCTTTGTTGAAGATTATTTGACAGTAGAGTTTGGGGTCCATGTCTGGGATCTCTATTCTGTTCCATTGGTCTGTGTGTCTGTTTTTGTGCCAGTACCATGCTGTCTTGATGATCACAGCTTTGTAATATAGCTTGAAATTAAGCAACAGATACCCCCAGCTTTGATGTTGTTGTTGTTGTTGTCGTTTTCGTTGTTGTTTTTAACATTTCCTTGGTGGTTCAGGGTCTTTTCTGGTTCCATAAAAATTTTAGGATTGTTTGTTTCAGCACTTTGAAAAATGTCATTGGTATTTTCATCAGGATGGCATTGAAAGTATAGATTACTCTGGGCAACATAGACATTTTAACAGTGTTTATTCTTCCACTCCATGAGCATGAAATGTTTCCCCATCTTTTTGTGTCTTCTTCAATTTCTTTCATGAGTGTTCTGTAGTTCCTAGAATATAGATCCTTTACCACTTTGGTTAGGTTTATTCCAAAGTATCTTATGGTTTTTGGTGCTATTGTAAATGGGATTGATTCTCTAATTTCTCTTTGTACAGTTACATTGTTGATATATAAGAAAGCAGCTGATTTCTGTGCACTGATTTTGTATTCTGTCACATTTCTGAATTGCTGTATGAGTTCTAGCCATTTGGGGGTAGAGTCTTCTGGGTTTTCCATATAAAGTATTGTGTCATTTGCAAAGAGAGAGAGTTTGACCTCTTCCTTGACAATTCGAATACCTTTTATTTCTTTTGTCCTCTGATTGCTGTTGCTAGACCTTCTAGTACTATGTTGAACAATAGTGTCAAGAATGGGCATCCTTGTCATGTTCCTGATCTTAAGGGAAAGGCTCTGAGCTTTTCCCCATTCAGAATTATATTTGCTGAGGGTCTTTCTTAGATGGATTTTATGAAATTGAGGAATGTTCCCTCTATCCACATATTGTGAAGAGTTTTAATTAGGAAAAGATGCTGTATTTTGTCAAATGCTTTTTCTGCACCAATTGAGGGGACCATGTGATTCTTGTCTCCTCCTACTTATGTGTTCTATCACATTGATTGATTTGCAAATATTGAACCACCCTTGCATCCCAGGGATAAATCCCACCTCATTGTGGTTGTGGTGGATAATCCTTTTAATGTACTGTTGAATCCTATTAGCTAGGATCTTGTTGAGAATCTTGACATCCATATTCATCAGGGATATTGGTCTGAAATTCTCCTTTTTTGTGGTGTCTTTATCTGGTTTTGAGATCAAGACAATGCTGGCCTCATAAAAAGAGTCTGGAAGTTTTCCTTCTGATTCTATTTTTTGAAACAGCTTCAGGAGAATAGGTATTATTTCTTCTTTGAATGTTTGGTAGAATTCCCCAGGGAATCCATCAGGTCCTGGACTGTTGTGTTTTGGGAGGTTTTTGATCACTGCTTCAATCTCGTTACTGGTTATTGGTCCATTCACATCATCAGTTTCTTCCTGTTTCAGTCTTGGTAGTTTATAGGTTTTCAGGAATGTATCCATTTCTTCCAGGTTGCTTAATTTATTGGCATATAGCTGTCAATAATAATTTCTGAAAATTGTTTTTATTTTCTTGGTGTTGGTAGTGATCTCTCCCCCTTTCATCCATAATTTCATCAATATGGGTCCTTTCTCTTTTCTTTTGGGTAAGTCTGGCCAGTGGTTTATCAATCTTATTACTTCTTTCAAAGAACCAGCTTCTAGTTTCATTGATGATTTCTACTGTATTTCTGGTTTCTAATTCATTGATCTCTGCTCTAATCTTAATTATTTCCCTTCTGGTCCATTGATTAGGTTTAATTTGTTGATTTTCCAGATCTTTAAGGTGTAAAGAGAGTTTGTGTATTCAGGATTTTTCTTTCTTTTCTTTTTTTTTTTTTTTTTTGAGTGAGGCTTGGATGGCTATGTATTTCCCTCTTAGGACCACCTTTGCCATATCCCATAGGTTTTGAACCGATGTGTCTTCATTCTCATTGGTTTTTATGAATTATTTAAGTTCTTCTTTGATTTCCTGGTTTACCCAAACATTCTTGAGCAGGATGGTCTTCTGCTTCTAAGTGTTTGAATTTCTTCCAAACTTCTTGTGATTGAGTTCCAGTTTCAAAACACTGTGGTCTGAGAATATGCAGAGAATAATTTCAATCTTTTGGTATCAGTTGAGAACTGATTTGTGACCCCGTATGTGGTCTATTCTGGAGAAAGTTCCATTTGCGCTTGAGAAGAATGAGTGTTCTGTTGTTTGAGGGTGGAATGTTCTATATATTTCTATGACGTCCATCTGGTCCAGTGTGTCATTCAAAACTCTTATTTCTTTGTTGATTTTCTGCTTAGTTGATCTATTGCTGAGAGTGGCATGATGAGGTCTCCTATTAATGTATTCTTATCAATATGTCTCTTTATTTTTGTTCACAGTTGGCTTATGTAGTTGGCTGCTCCCATGTTGGGGGCATAGATATTTACACATGTTAGATCTTCTTGTTGGGTAGACCCTTTAAGAATGATATAGTGTCCTTCTGTATCTCTAACTACATTATTTAGCTTAAAATCTAATTTGTCTGATATGAGAATTGCTACCCCAACTTTCTTTTGAGGTCTTTTAGCATGGGGCATGGGGCAGAGGTTTTTTACTTCTACTTCACTCCCTACCCCTCCAGCCTCAAAGGATCTTTGCTTTTGTCCTGGGGATTGGAAGGTTTCCTGTCTCCCCCTTCCTGGATATGTGGGTTTTGCTTCTACTCTTCCCCCAGAAGCAGTGGCTTTTTACCTGTACCCAGGAGGGAAAGGTTTGTTTCTTCTCTTCTGGTGACTTAAGGCTTTTGCTTTTCATAACTGAAGGGTTTGGATAAGTGTATGGTGCTGTGTGTCTGTCTGCCAGCAATAGCTTTTTGCCCTCTACATACCTCAACCACTGATATGGGCTCTTTTTGATCTCCTGCTTTGGCCCTAGTTGTGTGTTTCTGGTTAAGGACTGAAAAAGAACTTGGCAGTGAGTGAGTGTATAAGTAAGTATCTGGGATGCCAGGTATTCCAAACTATACTAGCCCATTAAGAATTTAAGAATTCATTAAAATTTCAGCTGATTTCTTTTTACCTGCTTGCATGACAGCCATCTCTGCCCCATGCTTTGCCAAAAGTGAAGCAGTACATGTGTCCTTCTTTAATGGGGCTGGTCACCCTTTGTAAGTCAGTTTACCAGCGTTCTCTGATGGGCTCAAGGAATGTTACAGTTTTGTAGATTATCTAGATTTTTATCATTGTTTATTTATGGGTGACATTTTCTTATGCTTTTTCATACCCTAAGTGGAAGTGGAAGTGATACTTTCTAATAATGTTATGTATGGGTTATTTTTGTTTTCTTTGTTATTAAGTATGCTTTAGAAATAAGCAGATGGTTACTAAAGCATATTCATAAAGAATGGATGTTTATATAATGTTTATGAAATGTTTCTACTTAAATTTCTTTTTTAAAATCATTATTAGTTAAAATCATTTTATAGTATCATATGTAATACATGACTTCTTTGTATACACTTCTTTGGATTTTACACATGTATAGATTCATATAATGAGTACCACAGTCAGAATACAGAAGAGTTTCATCACCCCACAACTTTCTGTGCTGTTCTTGTATATTGCCACACCCTCCCCCATCTGTAATTCCTGACAGCCAATGATCATATGGTCATCATTATACTTTCTCTTTTTGTAAATGTCTATAAATGGAATCATACAGTATTGTGGCAGACACAACCAAGGTGGCCCACCTCCTTCTGTAATTCCCCCTCTTGAGAAGTGTGGATAAATCCTGTTACTTGTTTCTAATCAATAGCCTTCAGCTAACATGATGGTATGTCACTCATTCTCATGATTATATTAGGTTGTATAAGATAATTTTATGTTAAATTAGATGCAGAACCAGGTATGGAATTTTAAGTTCCATGACTCCCATTACATAACCATTTCAAATTCATTAATTAACTCACTTATTCATCCAGGTACCTTTACAGAATACTTTTTATTTGCAATGAGGTGGGTACAGTGTATCTTAGTGATTAAGAGCATGGATTCTGAAGTCAAAGTACTTGGATTAAAGTTCTGTGCACCACATGCTCTCTAGATATGCTGGTAAATGTCCATTAACCTCTAAAGCCTTACCTCTGAAATGGGAGTACTCATAATACCCACTTAACAAGAGTTCATGGATCAACGGAGATGGTGTATACAGAGATCCTGGCAGAGCATAGGGCACATGGTTAGAAACACTTTTGGCTTTGTCATTATTATGAATAATACTACTGTTGTTATGCAAAAATGAATTGGTTATGGGACTCTCTTCCATGAAATAACTAATTATTAAATGAGATAATGTGTCAAGTGTTGGGAACAGGTTTAGATACTATTAGATCTATAATTAGTATCTATCTTCATTATAATAGTAGTAATAACAGGCTTTATTATTATTGGTTATCATTCTTCTCCCCTTATTTCTACAGAACAGTGAAATACAAAATATAATCCAGGGAATTTTTTTTCTCCTTTGCATTTTGTTTGGAAAATAGTAAGTTAGCATAGCATTTCCTGATATATGTGCAATATAGAAAATAGACAAATGAAAGAAATTATGGTTTTGATGTAGTGTCCGTACTTTATTTGCATTTGTTTCTTTTTCCAAACATGTGAAATGAGAAGACAGAATAAGAAATATTTCATTATAAAACATATAATTGAATATATCTCTTTATTTAAATAAAGACATATTTACATTGACCTGATAATCCTCTTTAAATTATATAGTAATACTTTGAAAGCTTTGAAAAGATTAATTCTATAATACAAATGATACTACTTTTGTTAATGTTTGCAAGATCGACTATTTTGTTCTACTACTAGAAAGAGAGACTGGAAAACAGTGACTTAGAGAAGATGGAGTTTATTTTGTCACTGAGTTAAAGTGTTTGCAAGGAGCAGGCCCCTTTATTCAGGGGTTCAGGATCTTCCATCCCTAGTGAGTTGCATTATTTTTCTAAGTAATTTGGTCCAGAATGACTATTTGAATTCTATCATGGTCAGCTTCTAAGGGGGAAGCAAGAGAAAGAGGGAAAGTGGAAAAAGCCTTAGTTGGCTCTTTACTGCATTTGGAGGTACCTTCTCTAGAACCTTTACAAATATTTCTGCATACATTCTTTGGCAAGAAATTTTGTCATATGACAGTAGCTTATATAGTAAGGGAATCTTGGAAAAGTAATATTTTAAGAGTTTACACTGCATCCTGAATACAACTGGGGTTCTGCAAATGAGGATGAATGCAAACAGTAGACTTAGCGTGAGAAACAAGAAGTTTCTGTCCCAGTCATTATAACTATGATACATGGTTGTAAAATTTTTTTTTTTACAAACAAAGGAAATCTATAAAAGATTGAAAGGGAAAACTTGTGGCAGAGAGAATGCTATGGGGTTCACCAAACTCTGTTTCATTTTCCTCCTGGGTCACAGTGAGACTTCTTTCCCTGGCCTCTAAGGCTGTTTTATCTAGTTCACTGTGACCAGCAGTGATGTTTGCTAGCCCTACCCCTAAAACCTGCCACAGGATTCTCCAGCCTCCCTCTTCATAAGATTGTAGCCAGGTGCAAAAAATTCAGTGGAGGACTTCAAGGCTAAAGAAGATGGTACAGTCATAATGGAAGAAGTTTGAATCTCTTAATGACTGCTAAGAAGAGTGATCCCTCCCATTCTAGACACTTGATCACCTACATTGTACTTTGACATCAGGAAAACAAACTTCTGTGGCTAAGCCTCTGAGATTTAGGGGTTGTTTATAGTACAGAACATTACATACTCTAATTATTAGAGCCCTCAATAATACGCCAGTCTAGAGATGATATTCATAAATTTATTGGTACTTATTGTTCCAATATTAAAGCTTATATAAAAGTGGATTTTTATAATACGTATGTTCTATGTTATATGATACAGAGGCCAAATAAAACACTTCATCCTTAAATATCTTCATTCCCAAAATTATCACTAATGATATAGAAAATGGCTTTCTAAGTTAAACCAGAAATCTAAATTTAAATTCAACACAGGAGAATTTTAATGAACAAAATTTACAAAATACATTTCAACATACAAATAAAGACATGTAAATTTTTAAAATTTAGTTATCCCCACATTGAAGAGCATGAGTGAAAAATACCAACAAAATATAAGAAGGAATTTCCAATTATTGATGAAGGTATGTGAAGTGGGTACTTTCCTGCCAAACCAGGGATTTTTCTGACTTTAGTCAAAAGTAGCCATGTTTGTGAAGAATTCTCTGAAACTTTCCTAAAGCACTTAGCAGAAGAACTGAATAAAATAAAAGACTTGCCATGTTCTAGAAACTGAAAAAAAAATTATAAAGAAACCATTCTCTCTAAAATATGTACTATTTTAGTGCATTCCCAGTCACAATCTAAATGAGCTATCTTAATGGAGGTTTATCAGCTGGGTTGTAAAATTTACCTGTAAAGGTAAGGTGCCAGCAAAAGCAAGGTAAAAAATATGTTAGGAATATTTTAAACTAGTTTTTTGTTTTTTAACAAAGTGGTTGCTAACCTCTTTTTATCAAAATATCACACACCCTCAGACTTGAATGGAAATTAAATGGACACTTGCCATTTCACTTTAAACTTTTTGGGAAAATAAATGATTTCTACCCTTTCATACTTCAGCAGTTTAATTTGGCAATTTTCCCTTCTCTAATTCAGGGAGGTGCCTTCTGTCATTCCTATCACAGGGAGGGGGCGGAGCATTCTTTGAGAAGCTTGGAAGTAAGCTGTGCCTGGCCAGTCTTGGGGGAGGAGCTGCATTTCACCAGTCTGCAGCTGACAAGAAGCTTCAAGGTAATGGCTGTCTGAAAGCTAGTTATTTTCTAGGGACTTCTCAGGACCCTGGAGTAAAGATGAGGAAAATAGGGAGGGTGGTCTTAGAGTGGTGGGGAGGGTATATGCTTTTGAGAGAACTGCTGGTGTTTTGAAGGAATTGATCCTTTGGAAATTTTTTATCTCCCAATGCTTTAAAAGTCCACAGTAAGAGAAGGGGTGATCAGATTACAGCCTCTATATTAAGGCTTCTGTGCAGCATAGCCATTCATGCTAACTTATTGACTTGATATTCCATGTTTATATTGTTAATTTATTGACTTGATAGTCCATGTTTATATTGTTAGACATTCTGTTATTCTTTGATTTTTTAGGTATTTATTAATCTACACACAAAACATGATAGATAAAAATATTTGACAGCTTGGGGAAAATACTTTAAATGGATTGCCATATAGAAAGATTATGTATTTGTCATCTGCATTTGCACATACCCATGCATGTATATATGTGTGAGTAGAAGAAAATTTGGGAGAAAATAAACGATGTTAGCATTTCTGGGTGGCCAGGTTACTATTTTAATGTTATTTTTCAGTCTGTTTCAGCATCTTTAGAGTAGATTTCCCATGATAATTTTTATAATCATGAAAGAAAAATAAAGCTGAAACAACATACCCATTTTGTTTCAAACACATAAGAATTCATAGACACATGCAGACATGCAAACATACCTTGTTTTTTGCTGATAGGGGAAATTTTCCTAGACCTGATCAGAAGCTATGTAACCTGGCTGCTGTGTCTGCTACAGTCCTGCATGTGTCCTCCTTGCAACTCATTCTTCCAGACCACAGATATGGCTATGGTCAACAGGGCTGTGGTCTGACAGTGAGGAAGAGTGGTTTGTTTCTATAAGCACTTCTTAAAATGATTATCCAGCTTTATTTAATCATACAACAGAATACTGTGTATCTGGGGAATAGAAACATGAACTTCTACATCTAGTGATTTGAAATGTCTGAGAAATAGGATGACGTGAGCAAAGCAAATTATAGCGTTGTATTTATCATATGAGCTCTCTTAAAATTAAATATGTATGTTAGTGACAGGTATGTATGCTACTACTGGACTTGCAACAAGGCTGAGAAAAACATGTCTGTCACAGTATTAAGGGATTATTTGTGTGGTTGGAGAGACAGGCTCTCTATTTAAAATACTGTTAGGATGTTATTATTATATTTATTCATTTACTTGGTTTACATCATCAGGGAAAATATTGACATAAAATGTTGCAAAGCTGGGAAAAAGCCTCATTTAAAGTAATTCATACAAAATCATGTGGAAAATACTTTTTTGTGTGGAATGATGTTCAAACTCTTCTCTTAATTGAGATCTAATGATGGTTTGAAGTGATATGCATTCATTTATACACGTAAAAAATCTGGAAAGATAGAAAATATTCCTAGTGAATATTTGTATAGAGCTGTACTTTATTTTGCATATATCTTTTTGTATCTTTTCAGTTTTTAATAAGCTTCTGGATATTTTATAGCCAGAAATACTGTAATTAAAGACATTATAATCTTGTTATAATCCTACAGAACAAAACCCTTGGGCCTAGAACAAAAAATTATAGAAGCCTGAGACAGTTCCTAGCTGGCTAAATGTCGTTCCCACCCTCTCTAGAGAAGGATCTGATAGTGATTGCTGCACTGTGTGTACTTCTTGAGGAGTCTGCAGTTCTGGCTTTGGTCACAAGATGGCACTTGCCAGGTTTCCTGAAATTCTCCAGACAACCATTTTTATGAAGTAGGCAAAGCAATGAAACATATTTTGTATTTCTGAACTATGAGACAGCATATCAAGTATAATTAAAATTCTGTTGAAAAAGTTATATATTTAAAGAAGGAAAAATCCACATAATGGTCAATGTGAAGATTCAAACAAAGCTCTGCGGTCTGACTCATAGTAGACACAGGGTAATTGTTACTTCCTTTCCCTCTTCTCCCCACCTCACAGTTTTCCTGAGACCAATTATTTCAACATGAACCAAACAGATTAACAGTATCACACAGAGAGAATTTAAAATAATAAGAACAAGTAGAAAAAGAAACACATCTAAATTACAGATGAGATTTTATCTTAGTGCAGAGTCCCCCTGCCCTAGGTATAATATAAGGGGCACCAAAGTCCCATGGTATGTAATAACATAGAGTCCCTGACACACCACTTCAGCCTCATTAACCTCTGAAATATCTACACAAATTTACTCCTTAATACTCATGTGCAATAACAAAGGCATGTTCTTGAATTTGAAATACTATAAAACCATTTCTCCACTTCTCATTCCCCCAGCTTACATTATGTTGCATTTTTCTCCTCACCAAACATTGTTCTTTCTTTTACCTCATCTTTGTTTGCAGCTGCTCACTTCTACTTTGGCAAAACAATTTTATTTTCTGATACTTTTCTTCTTTTCCTTTTCCATATTCTAGTATCCTCCATATTGTCCCATTCAAGCAACGTGTTCACGCATCCTTGGGAAATTCAGCTGGAGAAGAACAGGCCACACAAGCTGTGTACCCTTTGTAGTTCTGGGACAAAAGAGGCTTTGATCAGAGTATAGCTTTTGGCAGAAACTGCCTTATAGTGTCAAGAATAGCCAAACACCTCAAGTTCTGCTAGTAACCTCTTGGCACACACTAAATCATAATGGATGCCGAGTATGTCCTGTGCAATTGGAAAGAGCAGTTATGGCCAGCAAAAGTTTTATCTAGATCTGAGATGTCATCAAACAGCAAGAGAAAAAAGACATTTTCCCTAGAAGTTCAAATACTCTCACTGGATGAAAAAATTAAAGTGGAAAGCACAGAAACAAAGATTCTAAATAAATCTCAAATTGAAGCCCTTGCCTCCTCACTAGCAGCACAGTCAGAAGTCAGTTCTCCACCTAGAGAGGAAACAGCCTATGAAAGGTCACTAAAAGTGGCACTGGATATTCTGAATGAAAAAACAAATTTGAGCCAAGCAAGCAGTTCAGATGAAGAAGCAACCTCTACTCTGTCTCAAAATGATCCACAAAATCTTTCTGATTCACCCCCTTGTAAAAAGTATCGGAAGCATGAAGGAGATGGAGACTTTTCAAAGTGTCTTGAGGAAAGTGAAAATGCAACATCCCTGTCAGTAGAAAAGTTAGAGAATAATGATTCCCTGTGTGATGATAAATCACAGGTGCATGCAACCATTGATACTCTTGCAAATGAAATGGAAACAAAGTCATCAGAAAACTCCAGCTGGTATGAAACTTTTCCTTCACTTTCAGAATATGAGGATGAAAAAGAAAGCAAGAAAAAGGCTGATATCTTGGCAGTTATGCCTCTGTATTCCACAATCAAAGAAGAGGACGTATGTGTTAAAGATGAAAAGTTCACTCCAACTTGGTCATCAGACACCTTCATTGTTCCCAAAGCTGTGAAAGAGGAGGCACAGGATATTTGTCCAGAGACCCTGGCTGTTTCCTCTGAATGCTCTACCTTCTCAGAGAATACTGAAGATCCAGGAGAGGGTCCCTCAAATCCGTGCTCAAGTACCAGCCAGAATCAACCTGTTGAATCAGAAGCAGGTGCTGCGGCATCCCCCAGGCATTGTTCATGGGAACGTCAGGTTTCACTTAGTGCCTCTAACCGTGTCCTGGATTATTCACGCCTTCTTACGAATAATGAAAGAAATCTTCAGAGACTGGATTTTGAAGAACTTGGGGAAGAACTTCAAGCTTCTGATAAGTCAGCACAGCTAAATCCTATTGATGCTTCCATATTAGATGACAATGAGGAAGATGAAGAACTTCCACGCTTTGTTTTTAATTATGAGCCTCGTTCATTTGAAACAGGAATGATAGTCTGGTTTAAATATCAAAAATACCCATTTTGGCCAGCAGTGGTGAAAAGCATCCGGCGAAAAGAGAGAAAAGCAAGTGTGCTTTTTGTTGAGGCAAGCATGAATCCTGAAAAGAGAGGCATTAGGGTGCCTTTTAGAAGATTAAAGAAATTTGATTGTAAAGAGAAACAAGCACTAGTGGATAAAGCCAGGGAAGAATACAGTGAAAGTATTGACTGGTGCATCTCGCTGATTTGTGACTACAGAGTTAGACTAGGTTGTGGTTCTTTTGCAGGTTCTTTTCTTGAGTATTATGCTGCTGATATTAGTTATCCACTTAGAAAAGTAATAAAACAGGACACCTTTAGGAACTTATTTCCAAAGTTGCATAATGAGAATTCTGCGGAACAGATGGTTGTCACTTCCCAGACCAAGAAAATGTCCTTCCAGAAAATTCTTCCTGACCGAATGAAGGCTGCTCGGGACCGAGCCAACAAGAACCTAGTGGACTTCATTGTGAATGCAAAGGGAACAGAGAACCATCTTCTAGCCATTTTAAAAGGCACGAAAGGGTCCAGGTGGTTGAAGTCATTTTTGAATGCAAATAGATTCACTCCCTGTATTGAAACATACTTTGAAGATGAAGATCAGTTGGATGAGGTTGTGAAATACTTACAAGAAATCTACAAACAAATAGATGAAAAAATGCTGACTCTGATAAGAGATGATAAAATTAAATTTATCCTGGAAGTTCTTCTGCCAGAAGCAATCATTTGTTCAATTTCTGCTGTTGATGGATTAGATTATAAGGCAGCTGAAGCAAAGTATCTAAAGGGACCATCTCTAGGATGTAGGGAAAGAGAATTATTTGATGCAAAAATCTTATTTGAAAAGAGACGGAAACCATTAACAAATGAAGTTCATTAAATCTCTTGAGAGTCCAAACCATAACAGGAAACTTTCATAGATACTAGCTTTAAAAAGTCGCTGAACAGTTCTAACATATATTTTCCAGAAATGGGAGAGTTTGGATACTGTGTTCACTTTTTTTTTTTGCCATCTTTAAGATTTGTGAGTATTACTACATCTTTGTTTCCTTTTCTTATGTTTCTTCAAAGTCAGTTTTATTAACATATATCAGCAGTTCTACTTTCCCATACATTTTTAGGATGCATAATTCCTAAATTATTTTTAAGGGAAAGTACTGTTTTGTTTTTTGACATTTTTTTGTGTCTCTGCTGTATAGTTAAATACAGTGTGCACAATCAGTTTAATATTAAAATTGCACTGGTATTAGATATTAAGAGAGATAATTAGAAAATAGTCTAAAGGACATCACTTATATATTTTTTGCTTAATTTTTATAAAATATTAGGTTTTCTCTTAAGATAGTTGAATTATTTTTCCTGCCATGCCTATTTATTTTTGGAAAAAAAATAACTCTGAGACATGGAACCAAAGATAGAGAGATGCTTTGCTATATATTATAACTAACTGCAATTGCTTTTGCAAAAAAAAAAAAACAGTCTAATTCAAAAATAAAGTAAATAGATTAACTGCATGCAGTCTATATGTGTGTGAATAACATCTCAGCATGCAGAAAATAATTTTGGCAGTCTTTAACAGGATTGCTCATTTTATGTTTCCCTGAAATTCCATTTATGAGAGTGTCTGTTATTCAGTAGCTGAATGGTTTCTTAAAAGAGGCGTTTGGCTGTCTTCATTAGTAACAGTGACAGTATCTTAATATAGCCTTCTGACCACATGTGGAAGGCAGCTAGAGTCATTGTATTCACAGTCTGGCTACTCTAGATGAATGAGTCCAGACCTATTGCTTAAGAGCCATCTAGTTTGATATAAACTATAGAAAATGCAAGCACTTTGTTCTGAGTCTTGTATCTCTGAATACATAGTCATTTGTTTCAAACCAAGCAATCTTTATCATCTGGTTTATTCGTAAAATAGTTCACGTTGGTTCCAACAATATAAACGCCAACTGGTGAGTCATTCCAGGCTACTAGAAAGAGTAGATGGATCAGAATCTGTGAATTTGGAAATGGGTCACAGAAAAGGCCTCCATTTGGCCAAAGTTGACAATTATCTGAATATGTTTTAAAATAAACAATTAAAAGTTAATGTTTGAAGCCAATGAAGTGTTTATTCTAACTTGAAACAAGACTTCAGTGAGAATAAATGTTAGGAGAGCTACTTTATTTTAAAACCTTGACATAAATATAAATGCTAAAGGCTTAACATGAAACTGTCTGCATTTTTACTTAGTGAGACAAGTGTCACTCTTGGGTTTTTGTTATGTGTACACATGGCTGCAAGTTTATGTAAAATTTGCAAATTTGATGTTTTGATTTGCAATAAAGCTATTATATCTTTCACCTTGGATGGTCACTTTGTCATATTTCAGATTGTACAGCTACATAAGTGGTGTTTCTGTGAAAAGAAACATACAGACACACATATATATAGAGATTATAATTTGTTTGAAAATTTTGCCTATTGTAGTCGTCATAATTTTAACACTTGTTATATGTTATTCTAAATAAATATTCATTATCATGATTGATTTTGTATTATTTTAAAGGAAAGCCATCTAAATTGTATAAGCTTCAGATTCCACAGAACCTTATTTGGACCCTGCCTGACAAAGACGTAGTCTCCTTGGGCGTACAGCCTATACCAATTCACATAGCTTCCTCATGATCCTGAGACATATTTGACAACAGAAATCACTACATTATATGCGGATCTTATACACTGGGAAAACACTGTATTTACTCTATAAAATTGTGTTCCTTTGATTCCAATCTGTTACCCACCTTCAGTTTTCTCAGTAGAGCCAACCCTATCACTCTAATATTTTCTTTACTACCCCATTCATTCATTCATACAAATCTAAGTCAGAAGAGCAAGAAATGTGTGGTTTAAAGCCCAGCTCTGAACATTTAACGTGACCCAAATGATAGGGTCAGATTTAGGGTGAGTCAGATGACAATCTAATTTCTAAAATGGCTAGGAAGCATTTACATCACAATAGAAATATTTATTAATCTTGTTAACCACTTGAATTTGAAAACCAGAACCCCACACTTCCCCATATTTGGGAGTTCCTGGATATATGGTTTGGGGTAAAGGAAGAGTACATGATTCCTCCTGGGATTTCATATTATGACATTTATTGAAGTGAGGAAGATGTTCCTCAGATGTACATCTATATTCTCTTTGGGGTTTTTGAAGATTTTGTTTGAGAGCACAATTGAAGGGGAGAAGGAGAGAAGCAGGCTCTTCACTGAGCAGGGACCCCCACACAAGGGGCTTGATGCCAGGACCCTGAGATCATGACCAGAGCTGAAGGCAGCCACTTAACTGACTGAGCCACCCAGGTGCCTATCTCTAATCTATTTTCCCTGGAAGGGCAGAGAAGAGACTACTATAATGACTCTGCGGGTGAGGCGATACACATTTATTTCATTTTATTTTTTAGATTTCTCATTTATTTAGATGGAGAGCATGAGCAGTGGGTAGGGCAGAGGGAGGTAGGGAATCTCAAGCAGACTCCACGCTCAGCATGGAGACCAACATGGGGCTCTATCTCACAACCCTGAGACCATGACCTGAGCTGAAATCAAGATGCTTAACTGACTGAGCCACCCAGGCACTCTGGAGAAACACATTTTTTTAGAAGGTCAGTGTTGGCTCTTCTCTGCCAACCAAGATTAGAAGTAAACTATGTTGCAATAAAGATGATAAGATTCTGGAATGACAGGGCCCAGGTGGTGGCACAAAGATTTAGGGACAAGTTGGGCATCATTACCGTAATGGAAAACAAGGTCAGAGTGGAGTGAGGCTATTTTGACGGACAGAAATCTGTGGCAATGCCTTGCAGATAGTATTCCAAAGCTAAATGTATGGACAGCTGTCTGGGGTATTATGTCCTTTGTACAAAAAGAAAAACACGAGACTTGGCAAGCCAAAGTCTGATGTTAGCAGCTGTGGTGGAATATCATGATCCCCCACCAAGTTTTCAGATATACAGTGCAAGTTGTCCCACTACTGAAGCCATATGACTTAGCATATCTGCTAGTGCTAACAGTATCTATGTGGATAAGGATGTACTCTCTAGTCTTCTAAGCCATAATATGGGAGCTCCAACACGGAATTCTGAGGTTCTGAACAAAAATCATATACACTATATCAGTAAATTACTTGTTATATGTTTAAAAAAATCTCGTTGTATGCTATTAAAGGCTTAGTATCTATAGGGTGCCTAGCCAAGAGACAACAAATGACATATACAGGAGCTTCCCACCATAAACTGTATCAAACAGTTTGATAAAGTTTGGCAGGTTTAAGAGCAGTCCACCCTATGTTGGAAATACTACATTCAGGTTCCAACCCGAGAAGGCACCAATAAATCAGAAGATTTAACAAACCAAGATGTTATTGACTATAGTTTCAATGATGTCCCTCCTGAGTTATAAGGTGATCTATGGCCAGCCAATGGAAGAGGAAATTATCAAGCATAGTGTACAGATATGTCGGCACATTAAATATTGATAGTTGTAAATGAACTGCCACCATATTTCAGCATCAATTGGAATAGCCCCAAAGAATAATGCTGAAGGGAAAAATGTTCCAGTTGGCAGAGCTGTGAGCATTACACAAGATCTTCCACTTTTAATGGGAGGAGTAGTATCTTGAGGTGATGTCCTGAACTGTGAAGAATGATTTGCTATGTCAAGGTCTTGGAAGGAGAAGAGTTGGAAATTGAAGATAAGAAAGTTTAATTAAAAGGCATGTAGATGGACTGTGTGAATGGAAACAAAGCTTATGCATCTCTGTGCCTTCTATTAATGGTCATCCAAGCAACTGCCTGTCCAGAAGACACTGACCCAAGTGGTTCTGATGGCTCCCGCTGTGGATGTGAAACAGCTTCTGTCCTCAATCATCTTAGTTTTGGCACAGGGTATAATGAATTTTCATGATGGCAGGGATGGAGACTGAGCTTAAGCTCAGTAACATTGGATCTGACTCCAAGGGTAGTTAAGTTACTGCCACTGCTGAATGTATAATTCCCCAAGAGAAACCTTTGATTCTAGGCCCTCAATTCTGCACCTTCCTTCAAAGATATCATTTAGTCAGCTACCTCATTCCATGTTAAATACACTGCACTCATTCTATCTTAGAATAGGTAGTGGCAGTTAATTTTCCTCATAAAAATGCATACCAACTTTGGACCCGTAGGATCACCTCCACTTGCCTTTAGTGGTGTGAAATTTCATAACACATCTTTGTTTGACTTTTCCACCTTCTTTGTTTCACCACTTATTTTCCTCACTCTGACTCACTAGAACCATTTGCCAAATGAACTATTCATGCAGAAACTATTATATCACACTCTCTTTTAAGGGAACTCAGACTAAGATAACCAGCAATAATTATGTATATTTTATAAAATATAAGTAGGTGCTATGGCAAAAGGTGTTAAAGATTTTAAGCTTATTCATAAATGAAAGCCATTAAAAGTAAGTGTTCCAGGGGAGCCTGGGAAAATGGCTGAGTAAGAGGACCCTAAGCCCACCTTATCCCATGGATACAACTAGTTAACACTCACATCAGTATAAACAACTTAGAAAATTACCTGAAGACTGGCAGAACAAACTCCACAACTAAAAGTAGAGAAGAGGCCACATCAAAGAGTGTAAGAAGGGTAGAGACTCATGGGGAGCTAAATAGACTATAGCCCTCTGTGATGGGAGAGGGTCAGGCACCAAGAAGGGGATAAACAGACTGTCACACCAAGGGGCACACACAGGGAAGAAAAATCTCCATAACATTTGGCTTTGAAAAGGAAAGGGACCAAATTTCCATGACTTCTTAAAACCAACAGGATTTAAAACCTGGAATTTTAAAAATCAGCAGACTTGGCTCTGCCAGAGTCTAGAGGACAAGAGGAAGTTGAGAGCTTCTTAAAGAGATAGCAGGACAAATAAGCCACAGAGATACAGCCTAGAAACAACAGTTTGAAAAACACCTGGGACACACAGGAGAAAGAGTAGTTTACTCATTCCAGAGCTTATCAGAGAGGGGTAGAGATCACAGGAAGGCCTCTCCAGGAAAAAAAGTAGCTGACAGGCACCATTTCCCACCCCTGCCTCCCAGCATAAACACATGACTACTTGTGGGAACCCACACAGTATTGGAATTCACTATCAAACTTGATAAAAATGTGCCCCACCCACCGTCAGCTTCCACTTATCTGCCCTTCCGAGTCCTGCTTACCTCTGTTGCACCACTGTGAGTCCCCTCCTCCAAAAGACCAGTACAAACCTTGCCAACACTATGTCTCCCGACCCATGCATTTTGCAGGGCCATGGTTCCACTGGCAGCAGCAGGGGCAACAGAAGCTAGTCCCACAAAAGAGCAATGGGCAACTTGTTGAAATTGTTTGCACGAAGCACATGGTCTATGCAGACCTGCCCAGGCCAGCCCTGGTCCTGAGAGCCACAGTGGCAGATATTTCATAAGTAGACCAGCAGGCACCATGCTAAAACCATGTGCCCCATTCTGGCCCAGTCCCAGCAGCAGCAGCATAAACCCTTCAATACACTCTCAGTTGCAGCCCATCCAAAGCTATACCATAAGACTGGCAATGTGTAAGCAGCTCCAACGGGGACCAGCACTACTCCAAAGTGACTCATGCCCAGGGAAGAAGGAAAGATAACTACACACATCAGTCACACTGTAGCGCCAGTAGTGGGAAGGAGTTAGAAAACTGGTCTGAATGCAGGTCCCACTCACCAATGAAAACTTCTCAGGGAACGACACAGGGAAAGTGCTCTGCAGTTTGGTACTATTGCATCTCTGGCAAAAGCCTAGCCTGACTCAACTCAAACTCAAGATGACCCCAGACTGGTCCACTTCCATGACAGGGACCAAATACTGCTCACATAGGCAAAGAGAGTCACTACAACTGACTAGACTGAAGGAAAAAATAGCCAAGGCACAACCGTAAGGTACACAAAACACACATAGAAGACACTGGTGTACTGTCAAGTTCTAGTGAACAGGAGACACTGCACTGCAGGCCACTACAAGACCTCATCTTCATAAGGCAATTACTTTCAAGAGCAAGAGACATAGCTGACTTTCCTAATACAGAGAAATAGACAAATAGATTTAGACAAAAGAGACAGAGGAATATGTCCCAAATGAAAGAACAGGACAAAACCACAGAAAAAGATATACATGAAATGGAGATAAGTATTATTCCTAACAGCGAATTTAAAGTACTGATCATAAAGTTACTCACTGAACTTGAGAAAAGAGTGGAAGACATTAGTGAGACCCTTACCAAAGTAACAGAATGTATAAACAAGAAGCAGTCAGAGATGAACACAATAAATGAAGTAAAAAATATAATAGATGGAATAAATAACAGGCTAGAGAAAGCAGAGAAATAAATTAGCAACCTGGAGGACAGAGTAATAGAAAGTAATCAAGCTGAGCTAGTGAGAAAAAAATTATGCAAAATGAGTCTAGATTTAAGGAACTCAACAAATCTATCAATTGTAATAACATTTGCATTGTAAGTTTTCCAGAAGAATAAGAGAGAGGGGGACAGAAAATTTACTTGAAGAAGTAATAGCTGAAAACTTCCATAATCTGGGGTAGGAAACAGATACCCAGATCCAGGAGACATAGCTCTCCCAACAAAATTAACCCAAGGAAGGCCACAGCAAGACACATAGTAATTAAAATGGCAAAAAGTAATGATAAAGAATTTTAAAAGCAGCAAGAAAAGAGAAGTTATGTACAAAGGAAGCCCCATAGACTACTGGTGGATTTTTCAGCAGAAATTTTGCAGGCCACAAGAAAGTGGCATGATCTATTCAAGGTGCTGAAAGAAAAAAAATCTGCAGCAAAGAATACTCTATCCAGCAAGACTACCGTTCAGAATAGGAGAGATAAAAGAATTCCCAGGCAAACAGCAGTTAAAGGAAGTCACAACCACTAACCAGCCCTGAAGAAATGTTAAAGGGGATTTCTGGAGGGGAAAGGGAAAACCATAAGTAAACCTAAGAAAAGTAGGAAGGAGAAAAGCACTAAAAATGAGTATAACTGTAAATATTAGTCATGTCTCCCAAAATAAAATGTTGTAAAGTATGGCAATATATACCTAAAGCATGGAGGAAGAAGAATAAAGAATGTTCAGGGGATCCTGAGTGGCTCCGTCAGTTAAGCGTCTGACTCTTGATTTTGGCTCAGGTCACGGTCTCAGGGTTGTGAGACTGAAACCCATATAAGGCTCCACACTGAGCATGGAGCCTGATTAAGAGTCTTTCTCTCCATCTCCCTTCGCCTCTCCCCTCCCCCATTTCCTCTCCTCTCTTAAAAAAAATAAAAAGAAAGGGTTCAAACTTATGTGACCATCAACTTAATTTAGACTGCTATATTTAGAAGATTTATATACAAACCTAATGGTAACCACAAATCAAAAACCAGTAATAGATATACAAAACAAGGAGAAAGGAAACCAAGTATATCACTAAAGCAAGCCAGCAAACTGTGAGAGAAAAGAGCAAGAGAAGAAAGGATCAAAGAAGAACTACAAAAACAACCACAAAAAATTTAAAAAATGGCAAAAAAATATATGTAACTATAATTATTGGAATGTAAATAGACTAAGCACTCCAATCAAAAAACATAGGGTGATGGAATGGATAAAAAAAAAAGGATCATGTACATACTGCCTACAAGAGACACAATCTGGGGGTGCCTGGGTGGCTCAGTGGGTTGAGTCCTCTACCTTCGGCTCGGGTCCTGGTCTCAGGGTCCTGGGATCGAGCTCTGCATTTGGTTCTCTGCTCAGTGGGGAGCCTGCATCCCACCCTCCCCCCTGCCTGCCTCTCTGCCTACTTGTGAGCTCTGTCTGTCAAATAAATAAATAATTTTTTTTTTAAAAAAGAGACACAATCTGCAGGTGCAGATTGAAGTGAAGGATAAAGAAACGTTTCTCTTCTGAATGGTTGTCAAAAGAAAACTGGGGTAACAATACTTAAATGAACTACTTTAAAACAAAAACTGTAACAAGTGACAAAGAAGGTCACTGCATAATGATAAAGGGAACAATCCAACAAGAAGATATAACAACTGTAAATACTTATGCACCCTATGTGGGAGCACCCAAATATATGAAACATTTAATATTGAATATTAAGGAGCTAATCTGGAGGAGATTATGCTGACTGAAATAAGTCAAGCAGAGAAAGAAAGTCAGCTATCATATGGTTTCACTCACTTGTGGAGCTTAAGGAATAACATGGAAGACATAAGAAGAAGGAAAGGAAAAGTGAATTGGGGTAAATCAGAGTGGGAGACAAAGCATGAGAGACTGGACTCTGAGAAACAAACTGAGGGTTTTGGAGGGGATGGGGGTAAAGGGATGGGTGATCCTGGTGGTGGGTATTAAGGAGGGCACATACTGCATGGAGCACTGGGTGTGGTGCATAAACAATGAATCTTGGAACACTGAAAAAATGAAATTAAATTTAAAAAATAAAGAATAAACCCTTTTAAAAAAGGAACTAATCAATAGTAACACAATAACTATAGGGGACTTTAATACCACACTTACATTGATGGACAGATCATTCAAACAGAAAATCAACAAGGAAACAATGACTTTGAATGACACACTAGACCAGATGGATTTAAGAGATATATTCAGACTACTCCATCTTAAATTGCAGAATACACATTCTATTGAAGTGAACATGGAACATTCTCCAGAACACATATATTAGGCCAAAAAAAAAATCCTCAACAAATTAAAAAGATTGAAGTTATACCATGCTTTTTTTTTACTTCAACACCATAAAACTAGAAATCAATCACCAAAAAAAAAATCTGAAAAAATACAATTACATAGAGTTTAAATAACATGCTGCTCAACAATGAATAGATCAGCCAAGAAATCAAAGAAGAAATGAAATATTACATGGAGAGAAATAAAAATGAAGCATAATGATCCAAAATGTTTCTAAGTAAAAATGGTTCTAAGAGGGAAGTTTATAGCAATACACACATACATCAAGAAGCAAGAAAAATCTCAAACAACCTAACCTTACACCTAAAGTAGCTAGAAAAAGAACAAAGTCCAAAATCAGCAGAAGGAAGGAAATAATAAAATTAGAGCAGAAATAAATTATATAGAAACTGAAAAAAAACAATAAAACTGATCAATGAAATCAGGAGCTGATGTTTGAAAAGATCAACAAAACTGATGAACCTCTAACTGCAATCATTAAAGAAAAGAGAGAGGACTCAAATACACAAAATCAGAAAAGAAAAAGGAAAAATAACAACTGGCACCACAGAGATACAAAGGATTGTAAGAGAATACTATGAAAAATTATATCCCAACAAATTTAACAACCTAGAAATAATGAATAAATTCCTAAAAATATATAACTTACCAAAATGAAAGGAGGAAGAAATAGAAAATTTGAGCAGACCAATTACCAGCAAAGAAGTTGAATCAATAATCAACAAACTCTAAACAAGCAAAAGTCCAGGACCACACAGCTTCACAGGTGAGTTGTACCAAACATTTAAAGAAGAGTTAATACCTAGTCTCCTCAAATTATTCCAAAAAATAGGACACAAAAGAAAACTTCCAAATACATTCTTTGAGGTCAGCATTACCCTGATACCAAAAACAGATAAAGAAGCTACAACGAATGAGAACTACAGGCCAATATCTCTGATGAACATAGATGTAAAAATCCTCAACAAAATATTGGCAAACTGAATCTAATAATACATTAAAAAAATCATTCACCATGATCAAATAGGATTTATTCCAAGGATGCAAGGGCAGTTCAATATTCACAAATCAAGCAACATGATACATCATATAAATAAAAGGATAAAACCTCTATCGGCACTCCAACTGATGCAAAAAAATATTTGACAAAGTACAACATCCATCCATGATAAAACCCTCAACAAAGTAGGTCTAGAGGCAACATACCTCAACATAATAAAGGCTTTATATGAAATACCTATAGGTAACATCATACTCAATGGTGAAAACTGAGAGGATTGTTCTTAAGTTCAGGAACAAGACCACTCTCACCACTTTTATTCAACATAGTGCTGTAATTCCTAGCCACAGGAATCAGACAAAAAAGAAATAAAAGGCATTCAGATTGGTAAGGAAGAAGTATAAAGTTCACTATTTGCAGATGACATACTATATATAGCAAACCCTAAAGATGCCACCAAAAGCTACTGGATTTAATCCATGAATTCAGTAAATAAATATACAGAAATCTGTTGCATTTCCATATGTTACTAATGAAGCAGCAAAAAGAGAAATTAAGAAAACAATCCCCTTTACAATAACAGCAAAAATAGTAATATATCTAAGAAGGGCACCTGAGTGGCTCAGTCATTGTCTGCCTTAGGCTCAGGTCATGATCCCAGTGTTCTGGAATTGAGCCCCATATCAGGCTGCCTGCTTGTTGGGAGGCCTGCTTCTCCCTTTCCAACTCCCTTGTGCTTGTGTTCCCTCTCTCACTCTCTCTCTCTCTATCTTAAATAAATAAAATCTAAATATATATATATATACATATATATATGTATATATATATATACACACACACATATATATATATGAATAAACTTAACTAAAGAGGTGAAAGACCTGTACTCTGAAAACTATAATACATTGATAAAAGAAATTGAAGATGACACATGGAGCACTGGGTGTTATACGAAAACGATGAATTGTAGAATGCTACATCAAAAACTAATGATGGGGGCACCTGGGTGGTTCAGTGGGGTTAAGCCTCTGTCTTTGGCCCAGGTTATCATCTCTAGGTCCTGAGATTGAGCCCTGCATCGGGCTCTCTGCTCAGCAGGGAGCCTGCTTCTCCCTCTCTCTGCTTACTTGTGATCTCTCTCTCTCTCTGTCAAATAAATAAATAAAATCTTAAAAAAAATGATGTACTGTATGGTGACTAACACAACACAATTAAAAAAACCTGCGAATTCACACACACACACACACACAATAAACATTAAAAATAAAAAAGAACAGAGAAACCAACTTGAAGGGAAGACATTGCAAAATTCAGGCCAAATTGAACATTGAAATTAATAATGGTAATAATGGATTGTAACCCATTGAATAAAATAAGAAGTTGCGAGTTCAAATGGATTTAAATAAATCAATGGACAAATTAAAAAAATGAAGATGACATAAAATAATGGAAAGACATTCCATGCTCTAGGATTGAAAGAATGAATATTGTTAAAATATCTATACTACTGAAAGCAATCTATACATTTAATGCAATCACTACCAAAATACCACCAGCATTTTCCACTGAACTAGAACAATCTTCAAATTTGTACAGAACCACAAAACACCCAGAATAGCCAAAGCAGTGTTGAAAAAGAAAAATAAAACTAGAGGCATCATAATTTCAGGCTTCAAGTTATATTACAAAGCTGTAGTAATCAAAGCAGTATGATACTGGTACAAAATAGGCACATAGATCAATATAACAGAATAGAAAATACAGAAATAAGCCTACAATTATATGGTCAGTTAATCTTTGACAAAGGAAGCAAGAATATACAATGGGAAGAAGACAGTCTCTTCAACAAATGGTGTTGGGAAAACTGTACAGCTACATGCAAAATAATGAAACTGGATCATTTTCTTACACCACACACAAAAAATAATTCAAAATTGTTTAGAGACCTAAATGTGAGACCTGAAACCATAAAAATCTTAGATGAGAGATGAGGGAGTAATTTCTCTGACATCAACCACAGCAAATTTTTCTAGATAGGTCGCCGGAGGTAAGGGAAATAAAAGCAAAAATAAACTATTGGGACTACATCCAAATAAAAAATTTCTGTTCAGCAAAAGAAACAATCAACAAAACTAAAAAGCAACCTACTGAATGGGAGAAGATATTTAGAAATGACATATCTGATAGTTAACATCCAAAATATATAAAGAACTCGTACAACTCAACACCAAAAAAAAAAAAAATCCCCACAAATAATCCAATTTAAAAGTGGGCAGAACACATGAATATTTTTTCCAAAGAAGATATCCAGATGGACAATAGACACATGAAAGATGTTCATCATCACTTATCATCGGGAAAATGAAAATCAAAACCACAATGCATTATCAGCTCATAGCTGTCAGGATGGCTAAAATAAAAAATTCAACAGACAACAAGTTTTGGCAAGGATGTGGAGAAAAAGGAACCCACCTGCACTGTCAGTGGGAATTCAAACTGGTGCAGCCACTATGGAAAACAGTATGGAAGTTCCTCAAAAATTAAAAAACAAAACAAAACAAAACAAAACAACTACCCTGTGATCCAGCAACTGCACTACTGGATATTTACCCAAAAAATACAAAAACACTACTTCAAATGGATACATGTATTCCTATGTTTATAGCAGCATTATTTACAATAGCTAGGATATAGAAGCAGTCCAAATGTCCATCAATAGATAACCGGATAAAAAAAGAAGTGATGTGTATACACAATGGAATATTATTGAGCCATAAAGAGAACGAAATCTTGCCATTTACAATGACATGGATGGAGCTAAATCATTCAATGCTAAGCAAAATAAGTTAGTCAGTGAAAACAAATACCATATGATTTAACTCATGTTGAATTTAAGAACCAAAACAAGGAAGCAAAGGAAAAAACACACAGAGAGAGACAAACCAAGAAACAGAGTCTTAACTATAGAGAACAAAATGATGGCTACAAGAAGGGGAGTAGGATGGGTGATTGGGTGAAATAGGTGACAGAGATTAAGGAGTGTGCTTGCTATGAAGAGTGGGTTATGTATGGAATTGCTGAATCACTATATTGAACATCTGAAACTAATATAACACCATATAATAACTATACTGGAATTAAAATGAAAACTTAGTAAATATATAATAAAATAAATGGGTGAAGGGGAACAAGTGTTCACTTACCATGATTAGCACTAAGTAATGTATAAAATTGTTGATTCAGGGGTCCTTGGGTGGCTCAGTCCATTCATTAAGCATCTGACTTGATTTCTGCTTAGGACATGATCTCAGGTTTGTGAGATCGAGCCCCACATTGAGCTCATGCACTGGGCATGGAGCCTGCTTATGATTCTTTCTATCCCCTGCCCTCTGTCCCTCCCCCTTCCCTCTCTAAAAAAAAAAAAGAAATGTTGAATCATTATATTGTATATATAAAATTAATAAAATGCTGTATAATTATACTTGAATTAAAAATTATAAAATCATACTATTTTTAAAAATTAGAACTAGTCTACAATTTACGAATCACACTACAGGGTATAGAATATGAAAACACTAATTTGGAAGGACATATGAACCCCTATGTTTATTGCAGTGTTATTACAATATTACAATAGACAAAAAGTAGAAGCAGCCTGTGTCCATCAATAAATAAATACATTTATATATATATACACATATATATATATATTTGTGTATATATATTATACATATATATAATATATATATGGAAAGAAATATTATTCAGCCATAAAATGGAATGGAATCTTGCCATTTGTACCAGCATGGATGGAACTAGAGAGTATAATGCTGAGCAAAATAACCAAGTCAGAGAAAGAAAAATACCATATGATTTCATTCATACATCAAATTTAAGAAAGAAAATAAAGGAACAAAGAGACAAACCAGAATACAAACTCTTAACTATAGAGATCAGATGGTTACCAGAGGGAAGGTAGGTGGGGGGATTGGTGAAATAGGTTTCACCTTGGAGATTAAGAGTACACTTATCTTGGGGCACCTGGGTGGCTCAGTGGGTTAAGCCGCTGCCTTTGGCTGAGGTCATGATCCCAGAGTCCTGGGATCGAGTCCCGCGTCAGGCTCTCTGCTCAGCAGGAAGCCTGCTTCCCTTCCTCTCTCTCTGCCTGCCTCTCTGCCTACTTGTGATCTCTCTCTGTCAAATAAATAAATAAAATCTTAAAAAAAAGAGTACACTTATCTTGATGATCACTGAGTAATATATGGAAGTGATGAATCACTATATTGTACACCTGAAACTAATATAATATGCTGGTGTTAACTATACTGGAAGTAATATAGATAGATGATAAACAGATTGATGATGATGATGATGATAGATAGATAGATGATAGATAGATAGATAGATAGATGATAGATAGATAGATAGATAGATAGATGATAGATTTCCAGACTTCCATTATATATATATATTCTGGATTGGATGGAGTCATACATTTCCTCCATTCCTCCTGCCAAAATCAATCACCTAAGTTCTCACCTTAGAAAACTAAAGAAGAGTACATTATGTCTGAAACAAGTGGAAGAAAGAAAATATATAGTAGAGCATAAACCAACAAAATTGAAAACAGGGCAATAATAGAGTAAATCAATGAAACCTAAAGCTGACTCTTTGAAAAGAACAATAAATTTGATAAGACTTTAGCCAGGGTAAGTAAGAGAAAGAGAGAAGACAAATGACCAATATTAATAATGCAAGACAGGACATTACTACTGATCCCATGGACATGAAAAGGATAATAGAATATTATCAATAATACAATACACACAAATAACTTAGATGAAATGGACCAATTACTCAAATAATTTGAAAGAAAAATATTCTATCACATTTCTTTTTACTATACTTCATATTTTAAATTAGGATTCACTTTTTTTACATGGAAAAGTACTGGTGTCAGATATTAAACTAATAATTTTCAAAATTTTATATATATTTTCCTGAAATATAAATTGAATTTTTCCCATTTTTTTCTTCATTGATATAAACTGTTGATTTTTTAACATAATTCATAAAATTTTTCCCATTATAACTATTTATTTTTGGAAAAATATCTTCCAAACATTAAGCCAATGACAAAGATGCTTTCTTAATTATTATCACTAACTCCAATTGCCCTAGCAAGAAAACCGTCTGAAATTAAAAAATAAAGTTAATGCAGTATCTGTCTTCAGTCTTTATATATGTGAATGAAATTTCATCATGTAATAAATCATTTTGGCAACCTTGATAAAAATTGTTCACTCTACCTTTCCTGAAATTCCATTTATGGAAGTATCAATTCTTCAAAGGCTGAATGACTTCTTAAAATAGGCTTTTGGCTGTCTTCCTGAGAGTGACTGGATCTTCTTAATATAACCATCTGACAATATGTGGAAGGTAGCTAGAGTCATTGTATTCATTCTCTGGCTACTCTAGAATATGAATCCATATTAAGGCTAACTGCTTAAGATTCTATACAGTTTGCTATAAACTGTAAGAAATATAAGCACTTTATTCTGACTCTTGTGTCTCCAAAAACATAGTTGTTGGTCATAAACGAAACAAGCTTTATCATCTGGCTTATTTCTAGAGTAGCTCTAATAGGTTCTGATAATATAAAGGCTGACTGGTAAGTTATACCAGGCTGCTAGAAGAAGTAGATGGACCAGGAGCTAAGAATTTGGAAATGTATTATAGAAAAAGCCATTTAGCCAAATTTGACAAATATCTGAGTATGGTTAAATATAAACAATTAAAAGTTAAAGTCTGAAGCTGATAGTTTATCTTAACTTGAAACAATAACTTTTGTGAAAATAAATGTTTGAAAAACTATTTTATTTTTAAAACTTGATGTGAAAATAAATATTTAGGGGCTTAACTACGTTTTTAATCTACTATCATAGATCAAGTGCACCTCACATATAATGTCATTTACATATATTATTTTCACAGTAATGACTATGGTAGTTGAATTTGTGGGGAGAATGAGACCACTTTCCTAATTTCCCCTCACTTTACAGAAGCTCCTTTAATAAAAGTTATAGTGCATTTTCTATTAGATGGGTGATTGTTCACTTCCCTTTTAATCAGCGAGTTAATGTTTTAAGAGGAAGACAGACTTACAGGAAAAATAATTGCAAACACAAATTATAATATGTTATACCCATTTTCAGTGTTGATTTCAAAGTGTGATGTAGAAGTTAAAAAATATTTATTCAAATGGCACTGCTGCAGTTGTGGAGTAGAGAAGTCCATCTCTTTCATTCTACTGAAGCAAACTATAAGCTTGCAGAAACTGTCAGAATAAACATTTTTGAAATTCTGGAATCTAATAAATACACAATAGCAACCCAAATGTCTGTTGACAGAAGAATGGATAAACAAAATGTAAGATAAACAGATAGATCGATATTTTAAGATTTATTTATTTATTTAAGAGAGAGAGAGAGAGAGAGAGAGAGAGAGTAGGGACAGAGGGAGAGACTCTCAAGCAGACTCCCTGCTGAGCACAGAGACCAGTGTGGGGCTTGATAGCATGACCCATGTATCATGACCTGAGCCAAAACCAAGAGTTGGATGCTTAACAGACTGAGCCACCCAGGTGCCCCTTTCATTACTTTTATTGTAAAAACTAAGAACTCTGCTTGGCCTTAGGTCCCAAAGATTTTCTCCTATGCTTTATTTCTTTTCTAGAGATTTTATGATTTTGTGCTTTATAAAGATTTTTCATTTTAATTTAAATTTTTAAAGAAGGTATGATATTTAGGTCAAAGTTCTTTTCTTTTTTTGTCTGTAGATGTCCAATTATTCCACACCATTTGTTGAAAACCTCATCTGTCTTCTACTGGATTATTTTTACATCTTTGTCAAAGATCAGTTGGGCAGCATAGTTGTATGTGTCTATTTCTGGTTGTCTATTCTGTGGGTTTGAGCTATATATCTGTCTCCCTACCAGTTCAATGATAAGTTAATTACTATATAGAAGATAAAGAAAGAGCTAGTGATATAGAGGTAACAATAGAGACAGAGATAAGTAGATAGACATGATATAGAGACAGCACACACATAGACAACATTGGAAAGAGTGGTGTTATTCTTTTACAAAATAGTTTTGGGTATGTTAAATCCTGTGCCTTTATATATACAATTTTTAATCCATTTTATTTTATTATTTTTTAATTATATCAATTAACATAAAGTGCAATATTGGTTTCTGGAATGGTTATCTATGTCTATAAAAAAGTACTAATATTTTTATGGAATTGAAATAAATCTATAGATAAATTTGGGGAGACTTTATATCTTTACTATGTTGCTTCCAATCCATGAACACAGTAAGCCTCTCCATTTTAGGTCTTCTTTGATTTCTTTTACCCACATTTTGTAATTATCGGCATACAGATCTTATACATGCCTTGATAAATGTATACCTAAGTATCTCATTTCATTTGAAGTTATAATAAATTACATTGTTTTTTTATTTTGGTTTCTGCATGTCCGTTGTCAACATACAGATGTACAATTGACTTTTGATTGTTGATCCTTTACCCTATGACCTTGATGATCTGACTGATTAGTTCTAGGCAGGTTTCACAGACCTACCCAATCCTTTGTATGAATAAGTGGTAACAGCTATTATGGTATAGGATTAAAAATGTATGCTCATGAAAGAGCCTAGAAACTGTCACTAGAGTGACACGTGCACTAGAGTGACACATGCACTAAGTATCATCATACCAAAGTCATGAGGCTCAGAGTATAGATGGTAATTAAGAGGATTTAAATATACTGGTAGTAAATATAGGCACCTCGGGTAAGACATAGTGATTGGGGCTGTTAATCATTGCCAATCTCTAAACTTAGAAGATAGCCATGCTTCAAATGACATCCTCCAATAGAAGAAACTGTATTCATGAGTGGGTCTTCATGAGTGTTTAAACAATGTGATTCTATGATTAACCTCTTAAAAGGAGATTTTTCTCAGTGAATTTATGATTAGACTTTATCATATAAACAAGTTTCATACAATAATTGGCCAATACTGAAGCCAAGATTTTGTTTATGTACCTTCTTTGCACCAAATGCTGTTTAATTGTTGCTATGGTCTTTGGCAGCATCATGTGCCGTGTTCTTGAAACATTATTTTCCATGGGATAATTGCCTTACAAATCTGGAAGTTGCTTCTGCTTTCTATTCATACCCATGATGAGCTCCCTAGAATGACAGCTTCAGGACAATGGGGATTTTTGTCTAACTTATTTCTGCTCCATATCTAGTACCTTGAGCATTGCCTGGCACAAAAGAGATGTTGAATGTATAAATATATGTTATATGAGTTGAATGAAAGGGTAGTATAGAAATCAAATCTCTTGACACCTGTTCTTTCTTTGTATTTTCTTAAAAAGTGAAGCCCATGAGAAACTTGTCACTCAACTCCTATGATTTCTGAAGACTTATAAATTGGGAGGGTTAGTCAAAGTGTACAAACAGTTATGCAAGATGAGTAAATCCTACAGATATATGGTACAGCATAGTGCCTGTAGTTAATAATAATATACTGCATACTTAAAACTTTACTGAAAGGTTAGAACTTATGTTGTGTCTTTATCACAAAAAATAATAAATAAAGAGGATGGATGAAACTTTCAAAAAATCCCCAATGATCTATTACCTCATTAAAAAATTAGAAAAAAGAAGAGCAAATTATACCTACAGCAACAGGAAGAATGAAATAATCAAAATAAGAGTAGAAGTCAGTAAACTGAACAGCAGAATGTCAATAGAGAAATGAATGAAAACAAATTGACTCTTTAAATAGTAAACAAAAAATGGTAGTAACTTCTTGCTAGATATGTCTTCTGAGGCAAGGGAAACAAAAGCAAAAAATGAACTACTGGGACTACATTTTAAAAAAAGCTTCTGTACAGTGAAGGAAACAATGCACAAAACTAAAGGGCAACCTATGGGAAGGGAGAGGATATTTGCAAATGACATATCTGATAAAGGGTTGGTTTCCAAAATATGTAAAGAGCTTATAAAACTCAATGCCCAAAGACAATCTAGATAAAAAATGGGCAGAATACATGAGCAGACATTTTTCCAAAGAAAACATATAGACAGCAAGCAGACATGTGAAAAGATGCTCAACATCACTCATTATGAGGGAAATGCAAATCAGGGAAATGTGGAGAATGGAGAAGCCTCTTGTACTGTTGGTAGGAGTGCTCTGAAAAACAGTATGGAGTTTCCTCAAAAAGTTAAAAATAGAAATACCTTACCATCCAGCAATTGCACTACTAGATATTCACACAAGGATACAAAAATACTAATTTGAAGGAATTACATTCACCCAGATGTTTATAGCAACATTAACTACAATAGCCAAAATATGCAAACAACCCAAGTATCCACAGACTGATGAGTGGGTAAAGAAGAGAAGGCGTATATAAACAATGGGATATATTAGTCACCCATCAAAAATAATGAAATCTTGCCATTTGCAATGACATGGATGGACCTATAGAGTATAAGACTAAGCAAAATAAGGCAGGAAAAGAAAAGTACCACACGATTTCACTCATACGTGGAATTTAAGAAACAAGCCAAGAAAAAGAGTCAGAGAGAATAAAAAAATAGACACTTTTAAGAAAATGTTTTAAAGATTTATTTTACTTATTTATTTATTTGAGAAAAAGAGAGAGAGCATGAGAGGGGATAGGTCAGAGGGAGAAGCAGACTTCCTGCAGGGAACCCACTGTGGAACTCGATTCCAGGACTCTAGGATCATGACCTGAGTGAAAGGCAGTTGCTTAACCAACTGAGCCACCCAGGGGCCCTAAAAATATTTTTATGAAGTAATTTATTTTTCCTTATTTTTGTACACCTTGTTTTTGTTTGCCTAAATAAAAATCATCAAATAATGGTTTTAAAATATATTAAATAATTTTGCATATCATAGGCAAAAAAAGAACTTTAAAATTTACTTGTTTATTTATAGCAATATAATTATGTGAAACACATATTATAATATAACCATATTATACTTTTAATAACTTGTCTTTTCACAAAAGTATATGTTTATTTTTATACAATTTAGAAAATAAATACTTTTTTGAATATTTTATTTATTTATTTCACAGAGAGAGATCACAAGCAGGCAGAGAGGCAGGCAGAGAGAGAGGGGAAGAAGCAGGCTCCCCACTGAGCAGAGAGCCCAATATAGGGCTCGATCCCAGAACCCTGAGATCATGACCTGAGCCAAAGGCAGAGGCTTAACCCACTGAGCCACCCAGGTGCCCCAATCAATACTTTTTTTAAAGATTTATTTTTACTATTTATTTGAGAGAGAGAGAACATGAGCAGGAAGGGCAAAGAGGGAGGGAGAGAGAATCTCAAGCAGACTCCTTGATCAGTGTGGAACCAAGGTGAGGCTCAATCTCATGACTCTGAGATCATGATCTGAGTTGAAATCAAAAGTTGGATGCCCAACTGTCTGTGCCACCCAGATGCCCCTAGAAAACACATAATTAAGTGGAAAAGAAGAAAAAAAAATCCTTTATAATCCCACAGCAACTATTGATATATTGGTGATCATTCTATCAGCCTTTCTTCTTCTATCATACACACCTGTAGCTCTCTCTCTCTCCTTCTTTGGGCGTGTGTGTGTGTGTGTGTGTCTACACACTGTGTATATATGTGTTTTTTTTACAAAAATGGGTCATATAGTCAGGAAATGAAAGAAGTTGGCAAGGATGGAGAGAAAGGGGAATGCTCCTACACTGTTTGTGGGAATGCAAGCTGATGCAGCCACTCTGAAAAACAGTATGGAGTTTCCTCAAAATGTTAAAAATAGAGCTACTCTACCACATAGAATTGCACTACTGGGTATTTATCTCAAAGACACAAATGTAGTGATCTGAAAGGGCACCTGCACCCCAAAGTTCATAGCAGCAATGTCCACAATAGCCAAACTATGGAAAGAGCCTAGATGTCCATCAACAGATGAATGGATAAGGAAGATGTGATACACACACACACACACACACACACACACACACACACACAGGAATATTATGCAGCCATCAAAACTGAAATCTTGCCATTTGCAATGACATGGATGGAACTAGAGGGTATTAGGCTAAGTGAAATAACTCAATCAGAGAAAGACAATTATCATATGATCTCACTGATATTTGGAATTTAAGAAACAAGGCAAAGTATCATAGGAGAAAAGAGGGAAAAAAATGAAACAAGATGAAACCAGGAAAGGAGACAAACCATAAGAGACTCTTAATCTTAGAAAACAAACTGAGGGTTGCTGGAGGGGAAGGGGTTAAGCAGATGCGGTAACTCGGTGATGGACATTGGGGAGGGTATATGTTGTAATGGACACTGGGTACTATATGAGACTGAGGAATCACAGACCAGTACCCCTGAAACAAATAATATATGTCAATAATAATAATATAATGATTAATAATAAAATAATTTCACACACATAATGTGTGAAAAAATGAAAGGTAAATAAAGATACAGGAAGATAATCAGTATAGCTTAAATGAGAAATGCAAGTCAAAAAATAGACTCTTAACTATAGAGAATAAACTGATAGTTACCAGAAGGAAGAGGGTTAGGGGATGAGTGAAATAGGTGATGGGAATTAAGGAGGGCACTTGTGATGAGCAGCGGGTTGTATGTAAGTGTTTAATCACTAAATTTTACACTTGAAACTAATATTACACCTTATGTTAACTAACTGGAATTTAAATAAAAACTAAAAAAATGATAACACTATAGCTTCACTGATCAAGGAAAAGGACAAAAGAAATGAATTATCAATTATCAGAAATTAAGAGTAAGACATCACCACAGGTACTATAAGAAGTAAAAATATAATAAGGAAATAATATGAACAAGTTTATACAATTAAATTGAGCAACATAATTAATATAAACTCACTGCCTGAAAGAAACTACCAGAGGTCGCTCAAAAGGGAATCTACAGCCTTAATAGTTCTACATGTATTGAAGAAATTATATTCCTAGTTAAAATTGTTCCAATAATGAAAACTCCAGATCCAGATGTCTTCACAGGGGAATTCTAGGGAAATCTAGAAATCTAGAAAATATTTGAAGTATAAATATTATTAGTTTTACACGAATTCTTCTATAAAATAGAAAGTAAAGAGTCACTTCACACTCATTTTATAAGAACAATGTTTTACTAAAGACATAAACAAACAAAAAAATTACAAAACAATGAAAAATACAGATCAGTAACTGTCATTGATATAGATAAAACATCCTTAGCAAAGTATTAGAAATTGAATTCAACAATAATGAAAAGATAAATATCATCAATAAGTGGCGACTACCCATGAATTCAAAATTGCTTAAACATTCAAAATCAATTAACGCAATTCACCTATCAACACACAAAAGAAAAAGTGTTCTCAATCAATGCTGAAAAACCATTTGATAGCATTCAACATATATTTGTGATAAAACCATCCAACAACTTATAATAAAAAGAAAACTCCTCAAAATGGTAAAGGGTACTCAACATCATATTTAATGCTGTATGACTAAATGCTTTCCCCTTAAGTTTGGGAATATTTGTTATGTATCTGAAATTCAGATTTAACTAGGAATTCTATAATTTTATTTGCTAAATCTGACAATCCTACCAAAGTTTATCTTCTTTGTGTAACTATAAAGTCTGGATATGTGTCTTGGTTTCCTTTTTCATTTTCCCCTCACTAAAAAAAAAATTTGAAAATCTTCATTCAGTTTATATACAAGTATATTTCTGGACGTTCCTGGCACATACTCCATAGATCCCAGGATGTTTGAAATGGGTTCTTTTTGCTTTTGAGTACCTCAACTGACCACAGAGGGGTCCCTTCTATGCTTGTTAAGAGAAAGCAGAGCTGTGTCCTACTCCAGCTCAGTCTCTCTAATCTGAATAAGCATGTATTAGAGGAAACTGTGTGTGTACTTACCTATTCTGATGATGGTCATCATCAAATGTACCTAAATTTTATTTTGTTAAGATTTTATTTATTTGAGAGAGAGAGAGAGCAGAAGCAGGAAGAGGGGCAAAGGGAGAGGGAGAAACAGACTCCCCACTGAGCAGGGAGCCAAATGCAGGGCTCAGTCCCAGGACCCCAGGATCATGACCTGAGCTGAAGCAGATACGTAACCAACTAGGCCACCCAGGGGCCCCTAAATCTTTTTTTTTTTTATTAACATGTAATGTATTAGTAGCCCCAGGGGTATAGGTCTGTGAATCGCCAGGTTTACACATTTCACAGCACTCACCATAGCACATACCCTCCCCAATGTCCATAACCCCACCATCCTCTCCTTACCTACCTCCCCCCTGGCAACCCTCAGTCTGTTTTGTGAGATTAAGAGTCTTTTATGGTTTGTCTCCCTCCTGATCCCATCTTGTTTCATTTATTCTTTTCCTACCCCCCAAATCCCCACATTGCATCTCCACTTCCTCATATCAAGGAGGTCATATGCTAGTTGTCTTTCTCCGATTGACTTATTTTGCTAAGCATAATTGTTGCAAATGGCAAGATTTCATTTCTTTTGATGGCTGCATGGTATTCCATTGTAGATATATACCACATCTTCTTTATGGATGAAGGACCTCAATGTGAGAAAGGAATCCATCAAAATCCTTGAGGAGAACACAGGCAGTAACCTCTTCAACCTCAGCCACAGCAACTTCTTCCTTATTTTTTAATTAATCTTAACACAGTATATAAGAGAAACATTTGCCTATGAGTGTGTTATCTATGGAAGTCTGTAGATTTTATCATTGCTTAGGAAACAGCATAATCCCTAAAGTAACAGCCTCATATTTATCTTCTGTCCTGTATTCCCTTGTACCAAAATACTATGGAGTTCTGTGTGTCTATTCTCATTCAAGTTGTTTTTCATGGTGCTTGGTATGATGAGTGATTTTTTTAAACAAATTCTGGATATTTTGACTATTATTTTGGGAGATTTATGATCTTATATCCCATTTCGATAGGTGGTCACCTCTTTTTAGATCTAGCTTATAGTTTTGGGCTAACTTTTGTGACCTTTAGTTCAAATGGCAGTTTAGTGTTCACAGCTCAAATCAGTGTTATTCTGGCTGACTGTTTTGGCTCTGCTAGTCTCCCTCTTGATCTCTTCAGTTGCCACCTGTGTGCCCAATACCGCTGGGTAGGAGTTCATGAAATATTAAGCCTTGGTTGCTGATGCTGTGACAAACTGATCCACCACAACTTCACGCATGGCATGTGGAATAAGTCCCTGGCTAGGTCCTGATGCCTATGCTGCTGTTACTGAATATGCCACCACTGCTCCTATTGTTGGGAAGGGTGGGTCTCCTCACTAAATCTTTGCTAGGTACACTTTACCCAGATCCTTTAGACAGAAAAAGTAGATTTCTTGTTCTCCTTTGTTTTTTGTCTATGCCTGTGAAAGCTTCCAGATTGTAGACCTCTTTGGCACCCAATCAGGAATATGTAAGAGATACAAAGAAAACACAATAGACTCACAGACACTACTGTGTCTTTCCTCACGTCTTGAGTTGCCTGGCTTGTCACCTTCCTTCAACATTCAGAGTCCTTTTACAACTGTCTGTTGAATTATTCCTGCAGTATTTAGAGAGAAGGAGAAAGGAAAGTTAGTCTACGTCATTTTGTCCTGAAACTGGAGGTAAGTTTATCTTTCCTGGTATCATTTTCTTCATACTACCATTTTCATAAACATTTGTCCGAAAATTTACCAGTGTCCTTAACACAGGAAGATCCTTAGTGGCTGTTGTCCCTAATGCTGTATCTGGAAGGTTAATATTTACAAATTTTGTCCTCCCTGTGTTGTCCCAAATGTACCAAACAAAAATCCTTGGACTTGGCCTCAATATATTCCTGTTATAATTAGGTATCTCCATTATCAACAAGGATCTTGGTGGAGGGAAAATCTAATTCTCAAATACTACTCCAGTTCTCCTTCCTTATTAGAGTCATCTCAATGTCCAGATTCTAACACTTTCTGCTTTATCTCATTCATTTATTCATTTAGCTTTAGGACTGTAATAAGTGAACCACTGAACTATGGTGTAAGGTCATGATATTAATGATAAACTTAAGATGCAATAGAAAGAATGTGGTAATTTTGTGAAGCAGGTCATCTGGAGGTATTGACTGCCCTTGGTTTGGGGTGATATGGATTTTGAAACCCCCTTCAGCACAAGCATCTGTTATTTCAGTTTCTAAGGTGATCCTAAGGAGACATTGAAATCAGTTTTGCTGCATATGACAGGAAATCTGGAATGATTAACCATCCTTTATAGCATCCATTTTAACTCCTTGTTTTAAAATCCTTTTATTTTCTCCAATGTAAATTTTGGAGGAATTGCTGAGATAATATCTTCACTGCATCAATTCTGAGGAGGAATTCGTACTTCATAGCTTCCTTGGAAAACTAATGTAAAGCTGATTGTTATGCTGATACTCTGGTTTCCATGACAACTGGAATGTGCTATCTAATGGTCAGAGGGAGAAACAGTTAGCAAGGATATTCATAGTCAGAAAGAATGGCATACATGCATCCAAAACAGGCCTACTGGGGAGTCTGCTATCAATATGACTGTGATCATGTGTCTTTTTCCATGTGTCTTTGAGGCAGTGAGTTATTTTATTGGAGAATCTCAGTCTAATCTCCCTGGTAATTTGACAGAGAGTGTCAGCCTCTCCTGAGGGCAGTGGTGAAGAGCTGAGTCACCAGTATTTATTTAATTCCCTGGTCTCTGTACCGTAAAATAGCCTGACACCTGTGCAGAGAGAGCCAATTTAACCTTTGATTCTTTCATTTGGATTCTGTTAGTGGACATAGAATAAAATGTGGAAATCCAATAGAGGGTTAAATTAATTTTATGGTTTTAAAAAATGTATGTAATGCTTTAAAATTTAACATTATGTATTAAAAATCCCCCTAACAAAATGGGTATGCCTTAGGAAAAATATTGAATTCTAGTAAAGATCTAAATTTACCTTAAATTGTCCTTTATATTCAATACCAAAATAATTATTGGGAGTTCCCTTAATTACACAAAGGAAATTATAAAATTAATCTAGTGTTAGGTGCCAGAATAGCCAAAATATTTTTATTACATAAAATCATTACAAATATCTTTTAGTATAGTGAAATTTCCTTACTTGTTATTTTTAGGAAATACTCCATTCAGTTGCCTCTAAATTTCCACAGGCTACATAGTACAAGAAGTTCTAATGGGTTAGAATTTTGGTGATGTGAATTTTGGATAAAAGTGAAAAAAATAAATTTTGGTCTATGGATGTTGGTGTTCATGGGAGTCATTTTAGTGCACTTATTGAAGAAGGGGAGGTCGGAGGGAGAGATAAACCATGAGAGACTGTGGACACTGAGAAACTGAGGGTTTTAAAGGGGAGGGGGTGGGAGGATGGGTGAGCCTGGTGGTACATATTAAAGAGGACATGTTTGCACAGAGCACTTGGTGTTATGCATAAATGGGGTTATGCATAAACAATGAATCTTGGAACACTACATCAAAAGCTGATGATGTATTGTATGGTGACTAACATAACACAATTTAAAAAAAAATAAATATGTACTTATTGGGGCACCTGGTTGGCTCAGTCAGTTAGGTGCCAACTCGATTTCAGCTCAGGTCATGATCTCAGTGCTGTGAAATGGAGCCCTGTGATGGGCTCCACACCCAGTGTGGAGCTTAAGATTCTCTCTCTCCATCTCACTCTACCCCTCCCTTATCTAAAAAAAAGAAAGAAAGAAAGAAAGAATTGTACACTTATTAAGAAAGCACTCCACACGAAGATTTCTTTTCCTTGAGGTATATGCCAATCAATCACTTGGTAAAAAATTATCAGAGTATAGCTTCCAAATCACTATTTCTATAGAGTATGACTATCAATAGATAACTAAAAATTTTTGATTAACAATTTCATTTCAACCTAAGAGTAATTAGGGAAAATGAATCATTTTTTTAAAAAGCATAGGAAACTCATAATTTGGGCATTTGGGCATTTTGTTACCGTAAAAATTTTTATTTTATTGTAATAAGAACACTTAAAATAAAATCTACTCTCATAACAAAAATTTTAAGTGTATATTATTGTTGACTATAGGTATAATGTTATATGATAGATTCTCTGAAGCTTATGCATTATACTTAAACTTGATGCTTGTTGACTAATAACTTGTCATTTTTCTCTCCACCCAGACTCTGGAACCACTGTTTTACTCTTTGATTCTATAAATTTGACTATTTTAGATAGTTAATCTGGGTAGAATTTTACCATATGTGTTTTTTTGTGACTGGCTTTTTCCATTAAGCATAATGTTCTCAAGGTTCATTCATATTTTCACATATTTTAGAATTTCCTTTTTTTATAAAACAGAATAATATTCTAGTGTGTGTGTGTGTATATATATATATATATATATATATATATAATTTTCTCTATTCATCCAGCTGTTGATGGACACATAAGTTGTTTCCACATCTTGGCTATTGTGAATAGTGCTGCAATGAACATGGCAGTGCTAGTATCTCTTCAAGAACCTGATTCAATTCTTTTGGATAGATACCCAGAAAGGAGTTACTACATTATATACTCCCGTACTTAATTTTCTGAGGAACATCATACTGGTTTCCACAGTGGCTGCAATGTTTTGCATACCCACCAACAATGTGCAAGGATTCCAGTTTCTCCACAGCCTCACCAACATTTATTAACTTTTTAAAATTTTTAAAGATTTTATTTATTTGACAGAGAGGAGAGGGAGTGGCAGGCAGAGGGAGAGGGAGAAGCAGGCTCCTTGCTGAAAGCCCAACATGGGGCTCAATCCCAGGACCCTGGGATCATGACCTGAGCCAAAGACAGACACTTAACTGACTGAGCCACTCAGGTGCCCCTTATTTTTTTTTTTAATAATAGCCAGCCTGACAGGTGTGAAGTGACAGCTCATTCTAGCTTTTATGACTATTCACATTGAGCATCTTTTCATATATCTGTTGTTACCTATGTCTTCCTCGGATACATTTGTCTTTTCAGTTTCTTAGACCATTTTTAAATGAGTTGTTAAAGTTTGGTTTTTGGTTTTTTGTTTTTTCAAGGAGTTTGTTTTTTACAAGAAGTTTCTTGTATATATTGAAGATTAACCTCATCGGATATATGGTTTGCACATATTTTCTCATTCCACAGGTTGCATTTTCCCTCTGTTGATTGCTTGTTTCCTTTGTGGTGCAGAAGCCTTTTAATTTGATGTAGGCCTACAAGTTTATTTTTGGTTTTGTTCCATGTTTGATGTCAAATCCATAAAATCAATGCCAAGATCAATGTCATGAAGCATTTTCTCTGTGTTTTATTCTAGCATTTTTACACTTCCAGGTCTTATGTTTAAGTTTTTAATCCATTTTGAGTTGATATTTTTGGTGTGTGTATAGTGTAAGATAAGGGTTCAATTTTTTTTTTGCATTTGAATATCCAGTTTTCCCATGACCATTTGTTGATGAGACTACCCTTACCCCACTGAATATTCTTGGCACCCTTGTCAGCTTATTTTTAATAGTTTATTTTAAGCTGATAACAACTTAACTTTAATCACATACAAAAACCACACCTTAATTGCCCCCTCATATTTTGTTATTGTTGTTATATTTACATCTCTTTCTATTGTATATCTTTTAACATATTTTTAAATTACAATTATTTTTAATGCTTTGTCTTTCATCTTTAATACCAGAATTAAAAGTGTTTTTCCCAGCACCATTATAGTAATACACTATTCTTTATTCATGTAAATATTTACACTTCCCAAAAGGTTTCATGCTTTCTCATGCAATTATATTCCTGGTTAGGATCCTTTTCCTTCTATCTGAACAACTCTGTAGCATTTCCTCTGAGGTGTGGCAAGTAATGATGGACTTCCTCAGGTTTTGTTTTTGGGTTTTTTTGAGGGGAGGAGTCTTTATCCCCCCCTTATCTCTAAAGAACAGTGTTTCCAATAAATTTTTCAGTTCAATTATTTTCTTCTTCAGATCCATGAATTCTGCTTGGTAATTTTTAATATTTTCTCCTCGTTGAAATTCTCACTTTGATCATGTGTTGTTCTCTTGACGTTGGTGAGTAATGTTATGACAGTTGATATGAATTTTCTGTCAATCTCTATAAATTATTTATCTCAATTTTACTAGGGTTAATTTCTGAAGATTTTTCTTTTTCCTTTGTTTGGAACATCTTTTCCTGATTCTCATTTTTCTTGACTTTCTGTGTAGATAACTATGCATTAGCTAAAGCAGGAACCTCTCTCAGTTTTTTTGGACTAGAGGCACAAGGGAGAAGACCCTTATCCACAGCTTCTGGGGCTCTCTAGCAACTCTTTCCCTCCTCCAGGAGAGGCAGGAAGCTGTGTTTTTAATCTGTTTGCTTGGTGCTACACAAGGGAATGCTCTATGGCCTCTACTAGTCCAAACCATTATTCTCCCTCAGGAAAGGGAGCTAAATCATTAGAGTTCCAACACTGGAAAATCAGATGACATTTCTTTGGGCAGGCCTGGAATAGATGGAGTGTTGGATGCATGGATCAACTCCTTCCCTCTCAGGGGGGAAGCTGAGAGCTAGGATTTTTCATCTGTTTATGCTGAGCAGTGGAAATGGAAGGATCTTTGGCATCTAATAATTCAAACCATCCTCTCCATTCTCTCCCAGGTGGCTAGACTGTGTCAGATTCATCAGTGATCCAAGACTGGAAAGAAGAAAGACAGTGCTCTGGGGAGCCCCTGAAGATATGTTGGTGTGTGAAACACATGAGCCAACTTCTTCCTTCCCTTGGGAGAAGCTGAGAGCTAAATGGTCTTTTCCTGATCATGTAGCACTATGCCAGAGGCAGAGACTGACATTAGAAGGTGTTCTGAGTCTGTCTGCTGACTTCAGTAAGCTTAGTTTCATGCCCACACAGGGTACAGGAGCATTTCATTTACATTCTGGATTTATCAAAAAAGGAATTTGTCCTTGAATTATTGTTGAATTAGTGTGTTTGTGAGAAGAAAGAGGAGTCAAGACTTCCTACATCACCACTTTGCTGATGTAACTCCTATGGATTTTATTTCTTGATAATCATAGATAAAAATCAATGAATTTATGGTTCATGGATTGGGAAGATTAATATTTTCTCTTTATATTAATTTGATTTTGTTTTTAAACATTATAACAAGTTCTAGAAGATCTAGATCAGAAAAAATATTTGGATATTTTAAAAGCTGAACATTTCTGAGACTTGGGGGATACCTCAATAGGTTAGGAGTTGTTCAGTGCATGTACTAATGATCAAAGAGAGCAAAGAAAGAAGGAAGGAAGGAAGGAGGAGTAAGAAAGATTTCTATGAGTACAGAAAATGAAATGAAATTACCAGAAGTTTATATACAAACTTAATAATAGAGGATATATTGAGAGGGGACCACCAGGTGACATGCCCGTTCATTTAGATAGTTTTATGTTAAAGATACCTCTATTATTTTGATATTAACCTTTTATCATTTTTATCATCATTTTTAGGATACGTGAGAAATACACCATCAACGTGACACATATTTTCTAAGTAATATACAAATACGAACAATAAAATATATTAAAACCTAGTGTAGAACTAAAACAAATAGACTTTTGGGAATTGAACTAAGAGCTTGATGTAGTAGGAGGACCCTAGGCTTGCCTTGTCCCTCAAACACAGCTTGATAACTATCATATCATTCTGAATACTGAAGACATTGACTTGAGGACTGACAACAAGCTGCATAACTAAATAAAGAGAAAAGATCACATCAAGAAAGGCAGAAAGTGCAGAGACATGTTTTAGGGGAGAAACGGATTGGGTGCTGTAGAGGCAGGGAGCCCTAGTCATGGAGAAAGACAGGAGAGAGTGGAGTGCACAGGGATATGCATAAGAATACTTCCCCCAAACCCACTGGCTGTGAAAATGAGAGGGGCTGATTTTTGTGAGTTTTTTTTTTTTAATTTTGTTTTGTTTACAACTAGTGGGGCTTAAACATCAGAATCTTAAAAGGCAGTGGGCTTGGCTGGGATAGAGCCATGAGGGTGCTGCCTTACAATACTGGAGTGGACAGCAATATCTGAGGATCACCTAAAGAACGAAGGAAGATTGTTCACTCTTCTGGGAGAGCATCAGTGAGAGGTGGTATTCACAGAGATGCCTTTCCAGGGACAAAAGAACTGGTGGGTACTATTTCCTTCCTCCACCACTCAGCAAAGGCACAGGGCATCTGCTGAGGGTGACTATCCCAGAATCTGGTTCTTTAGCCTGTTTGCCCCAAATCCCATGCCCCTGTGCTCTGGTGTGACTTCCCTTTTAGGTCAGACCTGCATCTGTCCCAGTGCAGTGAAACCATGCCCTGTAATAACAGTACAGGCCCCCACTACAGCCCATCCTTAGCGTTTGGAGTTTTAAAAGTCACGAGGCTTGGCTGGGATAGAGCACAAAGTGCATTGAGCTGCTCCAGGTGGGCAAGCAAGCAACCTGGATACATAAAGCATGAAAATAGTGATCTGAAAAGTGCCTGGGACACAGGAGGTGAAATTTTCACTCTTCTGGGAGTGCTTCCCTGAAGGCAGCAACCACAGAGACCCCTTTCTGGGGACAAAGGAACTGGCTGGTGCCATTTCCCTCCCCTACCCCTCCACATAAACAAAATTCAGTAAACAACACAGTTCCAACACTGGCTGCCTGACCTGCTTACATCAAGTCCCATACCGCTGCACTCTGCTGGTAATGCTTTTCTCAGGCCAGTGTGCCTAAGGCCCAGTGCAGTGGGCCCCTTCCCCAGAAGACCAGCAGAAACCCACATATACACCATGTCTACCAACCATAGAGTTCTGCAAGGCTTCAGTTCTAGTGGAAATAGCATCAGTTCTCATTTAATAAGCAGACCAGAACACACTTACTTAAAATGTGCCATCTTCTTGACTAAGGTCCAAACACTCTCCACTGTAGACAGGGAGACCCTCTGCAGACAACTGACCTGAGGGATAGAGCAACTGAAACACAGCAGCAGAGTGCATGCAGCACACACCAGAGACATTTTATGAAGCACCAGAGCCTGTACAGTATATGGCCTCTTCTTCATAAAGCAATTACTCTCAGGAGCAGGAAATATAACAGGCTTTTCTAACACAGAGAAAAGAGAGACCTAGACAAAATGCCAAGATGGAGGAATTAATCCCAAAAGAAAGAACAAGAAAAGGTCACAGCCAGAGATCTAACTGAAACAGATTTAACTAATATGTCTGATAGAGAATGTAAAGTAAGAATTATAAGCTGCTTGTTGTGTTTCAGAAAAACATGGAAGATATCAAGGAGACACCACAGAAATAAAAGAGATTAAAAAAATTAATCAGAAATGAAAAATGCAATAACTGAGATTCAAAACAGATTGGATTTAATGACCACAAGGATGGAAGAAGCACAGGAATAAACAAGTGATATAGAAGATAGAATGATAAAAATAATGAAGCTGAACAAAAGAGAGAAAGAAAAATTATAGATCATGAGAATAGACCTAGGGAACAGAGTGATTCCATGAAAAGTAATAACATTTATATCATAGAAGTCCCAGAAGAAGAAGAGAGAGGAAAGGGGGCAGAGGACTTATTTGAGGAAATAATAACTGAAAACTTCCCTAATCTGGAAGAGGAAACAGACATCCAAATTCAGGAAGCACAGAGAACACCCATTAACATCAACAAAAGCAGGCCAACAACAAGACATATTGTAGCTAAATTTGCAAAATATAGTGATAAAGAGGAAACCTTATATGTAGCAAGAAAAAGAAGTTCCTAACTTACAAGGGAAAACCCATAAGTCTAGCAGCAAATCTTTCCACAAAAATTTGGCAAGACAATAGGCAGTGGTATGATATATTCAAAGCACTGAAAGAAAAAATTCTGCAGCCAAGAATACTCTATCCCGCAAAGATAGCATTCAGAATAGAAGGAGAGATTAAAAAAAAAAAAAGTTTCCCAGATAAATAAAAACTATAGGAGTCCATGACCACTAAACCACCCCTGCAAAAAAATATTAAAGGGGACACTTTGAGTGGGAAAGAAAAACCAAAATTGACAAAGACAAGAAAGGAACAGAGAAAATCTTCAGAAACAATGAAAAAATAATAATAATAAAATGGCACTAAATATACATGTATCAATTACTCTGAATGTAAATGAACTCAATGCTCCAATCAAAGACATAGGATGTCAGAATGGATAAAAACACCAGCCCCATCTATGTGCTGCTTAAATGAGACTCATTTTAGACCTAAAAACACATGGAGATTGAAAGTGAGGGGTTGGAGAAATGTTTATCATGTAAATGGGCATCAAAATAAAGCTGGAGGAACAATACTTTTATCAGAGAAACTAGATTTTAAACCAAAAACTATAACAAGAGATGAAGAAGGGTGCTATATCATAATAAAGGGAACTATCAAACAAGAAGATCTAACAATTGCAAATATTTATGACTCCAATATGGGAGCACCCAGATATATAAAAAAAATAATAACAAACATAAACAAACTCATTGATAATAAGACAATATTAGTAGACAATAATAGTAGGGAACTTTAACACCACACTTGATTAATAGACAGATCATTTAAGCAGAAAATCAATACGGAAACAGTGACTTTCAATGACACATTGGACCAGATGGACTTCACAGATATATTCATCACATTCCATCCTAAAGCAGCAAAATACACATTCTTTTCAAGTGCACATGGGACATTAATCAGAATAAATCATATACTAGGTAACATATCAGGCCCTAAGAAGTATAAAAAGATTGAGATCATACCATAACACTATGAAATTTGAAGTCAACCACAAGAAAAATTTTGGAAAGACCACAAATGCATGGAGATTAAGCAACATGCTACTAGGAAATGAATGGGCCAACTAGGAAATCAAAAGATGTCTAAAAATACATAGAGACAAATGAAAATGAAAATATGACAGTCCAAAACATTTGGAATGCAGCAAAAATAGTCCTACAAGGGAAGTATATAGCATGTATATATTATATATATAACCTCAGATAAGCTACCTCAAGAATCAAGAAAAATCTCAAATATACAAACTTATATTACACCTAAAGGAGCTAGAAGAAGAACATACAAAGCCTAAAGCCAGCAGAAGAACATAAATAATAAAGATTAGAGCAGAAATAAGTGATGTGCAAACTAGAAAACAAAACAAAAACAGTAGAACAGATCAATGAAACCAGGAGCTGATTCTTTGAAAACATTAATAAAAATTGATGAACCCCTAGCCAAACTTATCAAAAAGAAAAGAGAAAGGCCCCAAATAAATAAAATCATAAATAAGAGATGAGAAATATCCAACACCACAGAAATACAATTATAGGAGAATATTATGAAAATTTATATGCCAACTAATTGGACAACCTGGAAGAAATGGTAAGTTCCTAGAAACACATAAACAGGAAGAAATAGAAAATTTAAACAGACCCATAACCAGCAAAGAAATTGAATTGATAATCAATAAATTTCCAACAAACTGCAGTACAGGTCCAGATGGCTTTCCAGAGGAATTCTACCAAACATTTAAAGAAGAGTTCATACCTATTCTTCTCAAAATGTTCCAAAAATAGAAATGGAAGAAAAATTTCCAAATTCACTCTATGAGGTCAGATTTACCCTGATTCCAAAAGCAAAGACTCCACTAAAAAGAGAACTACAGGCCAATATCCCTGATGAACATGGACGCAAAAATTCTCAACAAAATACTAGCAAGTTGAATCCAACCATACATTAAAAGCATCATTTACTATGATCAAGTGGGATTTATTCCCATGTTGGAAGGGTGGTTCAACATTTTCAATCAATGTGATATACCACATTAATAAAAGAAAGAATAAGAACCAAATGATTCTTAAGCATTTGACAAAGTCAACATCCATTCATGATTAAAAAAAAAATCAATAAAGTACAGCTAGAGGGAATATACCTCAGCATCATGAAGGCCATATATGAAAATCCACAGTTAATATCATCCTCAATGGTAAAAAAACTGACAGCTTTTCCTTTACAGTCAGGAACAAGACAGAGATACCCATTCTCACCACTGTTATTTAACATGGTACTGGAAGTCCCAGCATCAGTGATCAGACATCACAAAAGAAAACCCATCCAAATTGACAAAGTCAAATTTTCACTATGTGCAGATAACATGACACTATAAATACCCAAAAGATGCCACCAAAAATTGTTAGAACTGATACATGAGTTCAGTAAAGTCACAGGATACAAAACCAATGTACAGAAATTGGTTGCATTTTTATATGCCAATAATGAAGCAGTAGAAAGAGATATCAAGGAATTGATACCACTTACAATTGCACCCAAAACCATAAGAAACCTAGGAATAAACCTAACCAAGAGGTAAAAGATATGCACTCTGAAAACTATAGAAAACTTAGGAAGGAAGTTGAAGATGAGAAAAAGAACTGGAAAAACAGTCCATGATCATGGAAGAACAAATATTGTTAAAATGTCAGAGAGAGTCAATTATCATATGGTTCCACTTATTTGTGGAGCATAACAAATAACATGGAGGACAAGGGGAGATGGAGAGGAGAAGGGAGTTGAGGAAATTGGAAGGGGAGGTGAACCATGAGAGACTATGGACTCTGAAAAACAATCTGAGGGTTTTGAAGGGGTGGGAGGTTTGGAGGTTGGGGGAACCAGGTGGTGAGTATTAGGGAGGGCACGGATTGCATGGAGCACTGGGTGTGGTGCAAAAACAATGAATACTGTTATGCTGAAAAGAAATAAAAAATTAAAAAAAATTTTTTTAAATGTATATAGTACCCAAATCAATCTACACTTTTAATGCAATCCTTATCAAAATACCACCAGCATTTTTCACATAGCTAGAACAAACAATAGTAAAATTTGTGTGGAACTGCAAAAGACCCTGAATAGACAAAGCTATCTTGAAAAAGAAATGCAAAGGAGGAAGGATCATAGTACCAGACTTTAAGCAATATTACTAAATCATAGGGATCAACACAGTGTGGTACTGGCACAAAAACAGACACACACACACACACACACACACACACACACACAATGGATTATTACTCAGCCATAAAAAAGAATGAAATCTTGCCATTTGCAATGATGTGGATGGAACTAGAGAATATTAGGCTAAGCAAAATAAGTGAATCATAGAAAGATAAAATACCATATGATTACACTCATATGGGAAATCTAAAAAACAAAACAGATGAATATATGGGAAAAAATAGAGGCAAGCCAGGAAACACTCTAAACTATAGAGAATAAGCTGAGGGTTGCTGGAGGGGAGGTTGGCAGGTGGATGGGTCAAATAGGTGATGGGTATTAAGGAGGGCATGTATTGCATGCAGCACTGGGTGTAATTCGCAAACAATGAATCATGGAACACTGCATCAAAAATTAATGATGTATTATATGGTGACTAACATAACAATTAAAAAAGATTTAACTAAATAGGTGACGGGGATTAAGGAGTGCACTTGTGATGAGCACTGGGTGCTGTATGTATGTGCTGAATCACTAAATTTTATACCTAAAACTAATATTACACTCTGTTAACTAAATGGAATTTAAATAAAAACTTGAAAAAAAACAAATAGACTTTGTTGTAGAAATAAAAACATAAAGAGAAGACTCAAATGTTGACAGTAATATTTTTACATTATTATTATTATGTGATGAGTTCTATGGAGAGGTAACTGCCTGTTTTGCTGGTTGATTAACTGAGTTTTTATTTGGGTGTTCCATAGCCCACCTGTGTGATCTTGGGAACCAGCAACTCTCTCCCAGACTTAGTTAACTCAGACTTCAGATAATCCACATTTGGTCATTCTTTGTTTTACTAACCAGCAGAGGTGAAATATTGGATGCTTTTGTATTTGTATTCCTTTATTATTATTTTTTTCACCTACCACCTTACTTTTATTTATTTATTTTTCTCATTACATTCAGGAAAATTATTATCCTTTAGTAACACTGGATATGAGAAAGATCAAGCTGTGCATTGCATTCTCCTATCGGTTCTCAAGAGTAGGCTCTGCTGATCTGGGTCACTTTGTTCCCTTCTTCCTCCCTTCCTTGTCATCCATCCCCCTTCAATTTGTGTGCACTGCCACAGAACACAATCTTCACAGAAAAAGGATATGTCTTGATTAAGGTTAAATGAGTCATTTCATTTCAATTTCTTACCGCATTTAAAGAATGTGTAATTAGACTAAGAACCATCATCTATGTGTAGGTAAGCATCAAAAGACTGCAGTAAGAGATTGATTCTTCTTAGACAAACTATGGAAATAATGCTGGCTGGAAATAAGAAACACATCCATCCTAGGTACAGGAGCAAAGAATGGTGTCCCTGGTAATTATCATCAAAGGATTGGGCACAAGAAAACCCAGTATAAATTTGTATATAATTATTACTTTGCATACAAAAATAACTACTTGAAACAAAGTACTTTGTTATATGTAGAGAGAGAAAAAATTGATTAGGTAGCAGAAAAAGAAATATATTCTACAAAACAAACAAACAAAGATGGTATTCTATCTAATAATTACCATCCAAAAAAAAAAAAAACTAGAATGACATCTCACAAGAACACAATATTACAATAAGAATGAAGACCAGGTTCAGTGATTATGAACTCCTTTAGTTCTTGTTTATCTGGGAAACTCTTGATCTTCCCTTCTATTCTGAATGGTGCCCTTTCTGGATAGAGTCTTCTTGGCTGCAGTCTTTCCCATTCAGCACATGGAATAGATCAAGCCATTTCCTTTTGGCTTGCCAAGTGTCTATGGGGAGATATGCTCCTTCCATCTTCGTGTTCATTGCATCAAACCTGTTTCTAAATCTGTATTCCTTTATTATTGAAAGGTAACTTTTGCTATTATCTGACTGTTGTCATTTTAATGTTTCCTTTGTATGGAATTAAGTGTGTAATAAATCTCATTTTATTCCCCATGCAACATGTGAGAACATTTAGATAAATATTTAAATATTGATCTGCTGCCCATTTATTTTTTAATTAAAAAAAGATTTATTCATTTATTTTAGAGAGAGTTAGAGACAGTGTGGCGGGAAGAGGGACAGATGAGGAGGGAGATAGAGAATCTCAAGCAGACTCCCCACTGAGCACAGAGCGCAACACTGGACTCAATCTTACGACTCTGAGATCATAATCTAAGTTAAAATTGTGAGTCAGACGCTTAACCAACTGAACTACCCAGGCTCCCCATCATAATTTTAAATTGTCTAGTAACAGCATTTAAAAACATGAAAAGGTGAAAAATTATTAATATAGTTTATTTATCCCAGTATATTCAAAATAGCATTTCAAAATGTGATTAACATAAAAATTAATGATTTTTTTTATGTTCAATTAGTCAACATATAATAAATCATTAGTTTTTGATGTAGTGTTCAATGATTCATTCGTTACATATAACACCCATTGCTCATCACCACACATGCCCTTCTTAATACCATCACCCTGTTACTCCATTCCCTCACCCCCCTCCCTTCTGTAATCCTAAGTTTGTTTCGTGGAGTCCAGAGTCTTTCATGGTTTGTCTCCTTCTCTGATTTCTTCCTATTCAGTTTTCCCTCCCTTCCCCTGTGGTCCTCTGGACTATTCCTTGTGTTCCACATGTGAGTGAAACCATATGATAATTGTCTTTCTCTGCTTGACTTATTTCACTTAACCTAATCCCCTACAGTTCCATCTATGTTGATGCAAATGGTGGGTATTCATCCTTCCTGATGGCTAATATTCTATTGCATATTTGAACCACACCTTCTTTATCCATTCATCTGTTGAAGGGCATCTCATACAAATGGCTAACAGACACATGAAAAAATGTTCAACACCACTAGCCATCAGGGAAATGCAAATCAAAGTCACAATGAGATACAACTTTACACCAGTTAGAATGGCAAAAATTAACAAGACCAAAAACAACAAATGTTGGTGAGGATGTGGAGAAAGGGGAACCCTCTTACACTGTTGGTGGGAATGCAAACTTGTACAGCCGCTCTGGAAAACAGTATGGAGGTCCCTCAAGATGTTAAAAATAGAGCTACCCTATGACCTAGCAACTGCAATACTAGGTATTTACAAAGATAGAGATGTAGTGAAAAGAAGGGGCACATGCACCCCAGTGTTCCTAACGGCAATGTCCATGATCTGCTGGCCATTTAAATGCCAATGACTGGAGTCCAACATCGCTAGACTGAAATCTAACACTCTCATGGACTGGTGCCTCTATTAAAGATATAACCTTTGAATTTTTAAAACACTTTTATTTATCTTTGATATTCTAAATGAAACATAGTGTATGTTTGTTAACATGGGCTGTGAGACAATGATCAAGAAAGAATTCCTGAGACACATTTGGCTGCAAAAAGATGTTTTTATTAAAGCACAGGGACAAGACCTGTGGGCAGAAAGAACTGTACTTTTGCTGTGTGAAGCTGCCGGTTATATGCTTAGTACTCAAAGGGGAAAGGATGTGCAGGTAATATTAGGTCATAAATTTCTTCTCCAAATTTTTACTTGTAAAACTTTCACAAGATTCCTCTGGCGCTTATGATTCAATTCAATATTAACTATCAGTGAGATGTACGAGCAGTCATGGGGCCCTTTAGGAATGTAGCAACCAACACTTGTTTGATCCTTATCAAAACTACATAGGCTATAGGTCAGCCTCCTCGGGTAAATGTGAACATTTTTCTGCTTCTATCCCTTGTCATTTTTGACCTCTAATAAATCCTTATATTGAAGAGATGTTGATATTTTGTCTATTTTCCCAGAAAAGGCAAGTAGGAAAAAGAGCAGTTAAGGAAAATGCTTATAGTCATACACAGGTTATGTAGCAGAGCCACACTCAAACCTCATCTGTGTTTTTGAAGGATTTCGTGACTGGAAAGCTTACCCATGGGTCTACCTCATTTAATCCATGAAAAATATAATAGCTGGAATTAGAGTCATGATATCTGTCTTGGTTTTTCCTTCACAGGGAAATTAATGCAAACTTTCTTTCACTTACATGCCTGTCCCACCCAGGCTTACTCCTATGTATCCCAGCAAGAAAAGGAGATTCCAGGATTAACAACAAAGGGGATTTTTCCCTTTGCTTCTTAATTTGAGATTAACACCATAGAGCAGTTGTGCCTCTCTAGACTGAATATCCATGCGTGATAGAAACTATACATATTTGTGTACACTGATAAATTTGCATGCAACTTGTCAACCCTCATTAAGTGCTTTTTAAAATTTTTCAGCCTACCTATGAGTCATACAGCTGAACACCCTTACTTATTGACAGTGTGTCAATTCCAGCATGGCCTGAGGAAAGCAGATTCTACAATGTCACTGAATCAAATTCATTTCTCAGTGACTGCAAACACAAGGCAGTCCATAGGAGTTCAGTCTCTTGTCAAGACTCATTTTCTTCTCATTATTATCTTCATATATATTTTTCTATATATTGATCTGCTTTGGACCAGACATTAACTCATGTGAAGCTTGCCTCCCTTTGTACCTGCAAGGTCTGATATCTCTGTTTTCTCCTATTACAATGTTTTTTTTTTTTCAAAGTATCTTGAATGTTCTTGGGCATTCCACCCATACCAATTAACTTACCCTTATAACAGCCTATTAAAACAAGAGTATCTCTGATTGCAACTTGCATATTGTTCAAAGGACAAAAGCCTTTCCCATATTTTGCTTTGGCCCTGTGTCCTGCAATCATCACAATGTCAGGTTCTGACATCTTCTCTACTGCAGTCATCCAGTTGTAGCAATGTGAGTCACATGTGAGGTCTTGCAGTCTGGTACAATGCCGATGTTCTCATGATAAAGTTAATGTGTCATGGAAAGTATGTATTCATCTTGTAATTCAAGTGCCAATGGAGTTTCTTGTTGACTGGGGTTAGGTGACTTATGCCTGAATAAAGCAGTGTTAGGAAGTGACTGAAACTTCTGTGCATCAGGGTCTGCTACCAGAAATTCTTGTGACACAACTTTAGTAAAATTAACTGTATGTTTCTGTTGGCCAACGATGGCAAACAGTAGAGCACTTTTGACATGGAAGCCAGTCATAAGGTACTCAGTGAAGGGCATCTCAAACATTTTTCCAATACCTCCTCCCCATCTTTGTGTCTGGGAATCACCTGTGGTAACTGAGGTTGTGGGTCTGATGGGAAATCTGAGCCTATAAGAAATCCTAAACTTTCTGCATTACCATTGTTTGAAAAGTTTGTTCCATGAAATACCTACTAATTAAAGGTTGATAATATGTTCCTTAATGTGGTTTTGTACATTCATTATTGAAGTGGTATAGTTAAGAGTGGCTGACCTCTAAATTATGAATCTGACTCTGAGAGTGAATAGTATATATATCCCAGTTTCCATACAATGCTACACTAATGCAGGAACTATCCCAACATTTTGTTTTTTAAGACAGTTATCTCTGCTATTGTTTCCTGGTAGATTGATCAAATAGAATTATAGGCAGAAAACGTGGAAAATCTGCATTAATTAAAGGCCTATTTAAAGGTTATCCTCAGCGTGTTTGTGTGTGTCTGTGGTTTGGGGTTGAGTTATACATCACTGGTTGAAGGTGATTTATCCATCATTTTTTATGGGAGACACACTGGCAGCTCTTGTAAGAGGATCCTGGAGAGACTGAGTTACCAGCCAGTATTTTTCCTGTTATTGATTCAGTGAATCAAGATGAGAGAACCCCTATGCTAGGTGAGCAATTTGATATCTCTTTCATAAAACAGAGGTCTCTATGCTTTTTTAGACAAGCATCCATGTTTAAGAAAGCCTTTTATAGTACTTTAAGATGTGTCATATATCATTATATATATAATCATTTTTTTCACTTTAAGAAATACACCCAAAATTTAAGTTCTAAAACATGAGTTGGCAAATTTTTTCAGTGAACTGCCAGATACTAGATACACTATGCTTGGTGATCATATAAGTATCTATCTCAATTACTACTTATGCCATTGTACCAGGAAAACAGCCATAGACATGAAGATAAAAAATGAGGGACAGCTATGTTCTAATAATCTTTTTTTAAAGGCAGCAGACCAGACACAACCATCAACTTTTAGTTTTCTGACACCTGTTATAAAGGATTAGATTTTAGATGTTTTGAAAAATCTAATGTTACATTTCTGGGTTCCAGTACACCATCATCTTGCTTACTGCTACTTGCATAGTTGTACACCACTTTGGAAACCAGTACTCTAAAGGGATAATTCTGTTTTTTCCCACCAGTAATTTAAATATCAGTATGGTTTCTGTTTACCTATAGCATAAAGCACAAGTTCCTTAACAAATACTGTTTTATGTCAGCTTGGGTGCCTGTTAGTAGATACTGTTGATAATGTTATAAGTAATTAATTTTATCAATAAAGTTTTGAAAAAGATGTATAGTCTCTTTGGTAGTTATTGCTGACTTCCTTGTATGAAATATACTTTAAAAGGAAGCAGATGTAGGTAAGGGAAATTTGAATCTCTCAGTCAGCATTCCTTAGCATGTGCATAGGTGATATGGCAGAGATTCTGACATCTTGTTTGTCTTTTACCACCCATTTGGGTCTGATCATTGAGAATGCCACAGGGAGACAGAATATGAAGAAGTGAGAGAAGCAGGTTGCCATTTCCTCTCTGATTCCTTTTGCTACCAGTGTCATCCCAGTAAAGGCCCTTCACCCAGCCATGTCCTATAGTTCTCACAGGGGCAAAAAAGACCAGTTTGCAAATATTCTTCTAACTCCAGGGACCCTGGAAAGCACACTCCCTCAGAAAATACGTTCAAAGTCACTAATCACTAGAGAAATGCAAATTAAAGCCACAGTGACATACTACTTTAGGATGGCTGTTACCCAACAAAGCAAAACCAAAGAGAAAATATCAAGCATTGGCAAGAATATGGAGAAATTGGAACACTGTGCACTGCTGGTGGGAATGTAAACTGGGGCAACTATTATGGACAACAGTAAGTGTATTGTCAAAAACCTAAAAACAGAATTAAAAATAAAGTTAAAAATAGAATTAAAAAGAAAACAGTATTTTATTTTAAAAAATGAAAATGGTTTTACAAATGAAAAATAGAATTATGATTCAGCAATTCTACTTCTGGATATATATACCCAAAAGAATTGAAGTCAGGGACTCAAATAGTTATTTGCATACCCATGTTATTAACATAACAATCATATATATTCATATATCATGATTATAATCATATATTCATAATAATTAAAATGTGGTTTCAGCTAGTGTCATGTATGATCTTGTGGGTTGTGATCCTATGGGTCATGGGATCCAGCTCCACCTCAGGCACAATGCTCAGCAGGGAATTTGCTTGCAGGTTCTCTCCCTCAGCTCCTCTGGTCACTCATGGGTTTTCTCTCTCTCTCTCAAATAAATAAATCTTTTAAAAAATGTTTAAAATGGTAAATTCTGTGACATATATATTGTACCACAATTAAAAATATAAGATTGTGGGGTGCCTGGGTGTCTCAGTCATTTAAGCATCTGCTTTTGTCTAAGGTTATGATCTGAGTCCTGGGATGGAGCCCCATATTGGGCCCCCTGCTCAGTGGGGAACCTGCTTCTCCTTCTGCCTGCCATTTCCCCTGCTTACACTCTCTCCCTCTGTCAAATAAATAAATAAATAAATAATTGCTTGACCTACGGACCTTCAGCTTGGACCTGAGTATCTTCATTCATAATTTGTGGTTTAAAATATTTTGTTGTTTCCCAGCACAATATGTGACTGTTAGAGAAAGAAGTAGTGCAGAGGAAGAAGAAAATCAATTGTACCACAAAACATAAAATGATTACAAAAACATGTTTAGTAAAATGGGTACAGTCTTGCTAAATATTACATGGACTGTTGTAGATTTGGTTCTGTAAGTTAGATCTCTTGATTCTCACTCTGTTGTCTAGCAGAGACTTTACCTTGGTCAGGACTTCTGACATCAAATATAGTGATCCAGGTACTGTCAATCCACAAAATACAAAGCAAGAAGGAAATCAAATAGGTTTGATTAATGATTTTCCTCACCCCAACTCTAGAATGTATGTTATCTTGAAAGAGAAATAATTACTTATCTCATCCATTCTGTAGATGTCATTATTATTATTTTCCTCCTGCTGCATATCAAAAATATTTCCATGTTATGTTAATTAGTTTTTTCTAGTTCATTCTTAATTTCAGAACAATGCAACCTACTATTTTCATGACAGTATCCTTTTTGGACACATAAATTTAACAATCCTGCATGTGTATATATGTGTGTGAGTGTGTGTGTGACTACAGACTTGTGTGTGTGTGAAACATAGCTGGGGTCTTTGATGTAACATATTTTTTATTCTAAACATTAAAAGAGCTTACAGAAACTACAAAATATGTAGAAAAACATACGAAGAAGACAGTACATTACAGATATTCATTGTTAATATGATGGTGTGTGTGTTTCCAACACATTTTCTATGCATCCAAATGCACATATATACACATATTACATGAAACTGTGTTTCTTTAGTCAATGTCATGTTGATATCGATATTTTCAACATCATTATTAGTGAATCTATTAAAAAGATTTCCTTGATGGTTCCAAAATGTATTTTTTAAAAATCTCAAGCAATACAGAATGAGTAATGTGAAATATGAAATTGTTCTCTCAATCTCTCACTTGCCACCTTCCCACTATTATACTGTGTTAATAATTGGCATATATTTTCCAGTTTTCTGTATATATAGTAGAAATATGTACTATAATTCACTTGTATATTTTACTCATATATTATTAACTTCAAATTTTGTTTCATAATATAAAAGTTATTTCCATAATAAATGTATATATGTGCACGTTTGTCTATACTCATATATTATATGTAACATGTAAATGATATTTATATATACATACTTTGGCAATAATCTTCACCTGCACAAACATTTTTCATGAATGAGGTGCATGATCACATGGATTTGTAGGTCCCTGTTTTAGATAACTCAAGAAAAAATTGGCTCTCAAATTATAGATGTCATTTGAGGATACAGAACAAAAGAGGGAAACTAGTGAGTCAGTCACTTCACTCTTTCACAGTAGTATTTGTAAACATTTCTCACAAAATTGAATTGATCAGCCTCCAGATACCTTCCCACACTCCAACACGCACACACCCTACATTTACAAGAGGCCTAACACTGATGTGTGTGTGCATGCTCACTGCCTGAACAAATTTCTGCAAATATTTGTTTCCAATATATACATACATGTATTATTTTCATATTCACTTATTTATTTATTACTTAAATATTCACAAAACATTCACAAGGAAATCTGAAATGGTGTTAAAAATTAATAATTAAATTATATTTGTATATATATATAGCATTTATATGTATCATCAGTATTCCAATAACCCAGGAATATTTTTTATAAACTCAAGTCTACATACCCCCAAATTTTTATTCTACATATACATATGCTTATATAGGATATCAAAAAGGCATTTTAAAAATGCAGCCTATCTTAATATTTCCTGATACTCACATTTGTTTATAGCTTTTGAGATGTGAAACCTTTTATAAAAGTACTTTCAATATATAATCAAAATATCAATTATGATTTTTTTGTTACAAAAACAATGCATTGCATTCTTGAGAGGAAAAATCAGAAAGGAAGCATGTTAAATAAAAATGTTTAACTATTCCCTTACCACATGTTTGCTCCCTTATAGTAGCTTACAGATATTTTTCTTTTTCTTATTTTGTACTAATGAGAATATATGTTTCTTCCTCTAGAGGGACAAATATATACAGAGAAAGAGACAAAAATAAAGATCTATAAATATTGATCCTCTCTTGCACACCAGTGCCAATGCCACAAAATGTTGAAGAACATCATACTAACTTAAAATTAATTCAACTTCTCACAGGTCCAATAGATACAAAAGTATATCTGATATCTCACTTTAGAATTGAGCCAAATTGTCTGAAAAGTGTGAATATACTACAAGATTAAAACAAAAAGGAAATGTTATACAACTCTGAAATCTTTAACATAATGATCAATTGATCAACAAATTGATCAATGATCAATGATCAATTTTAGATTGTCAAGAAAGAAATTTTTCAAATGAGTAGTTTAGTTTTTTGAAGTCCTTGCTTAACTTCTGTTCTGTGATATTTTCCCTTTATTTCTTTTAATTTTTTTTTCATTTTTTTAAAGATTTTACTCATTTATTTGACAGAGAGATCACAAGTAGGCAGAGAGGCAGGCAGAGAGAGAGAAGCCGACTCCCCGCTGAGCAGAGAGCCCGATGTTGGGCTGGATCCCAAGACCCTGGGATCATGACCTAGGCTGAAGGCAGAGGCTTAACCCACTGAGCCACCCAGGGGCCCCTTTTTTTTTCATTTTTTATTAAAAGATTTTACTTATTTGTTACTTATTTGTTTGAGAGAGAGATAGAAGAGGGCACAAGCAGGGGGAGGGTCAGAGGCAGAGGGATAAGGACAAGCAGACTCCCCCCTGAGCAGGGAGCCAGAGGTGGGGCTCCATCCCAGGACCCCAAGATCATGACCTGAGCTGAAGTTACGCTCAACTGACTGAACCACCCAGGGCCCCATGTGATATTTGCCCTTTAGTTAAAGAATGAAATAATTAGAGTCACATTAACTTTATCCGATCAAACCATAGTTTTTGAAGTAATTATTTTGGAAGCTCTATTCTATCAATTCTTTTCATGAATGAGAGCTTAAGTCACTGCTGAGCAAAACGATAAACAAATTCTAGCATGGAATTCTCTCAAAATGGATGTACTTTTCTTTTTTTATGATTTTATTTATTTATTTGACAGACAGAGATCACAAGTAGGCAGAGAGGCAGGTAGAGAGAGAGAGGGAAGCAGGTTCCCTGCTGAGCAGAGAGCCCAATATGGGGCTCTATCCCAGGATGCTGGGATCATGACCTGAGCTGAAAGCAGAGGCTTTAACCCACTGAGCTCCCCAGGTGCCCCTGGATGTACTTTTCTTGATATAAACCTCACCACACCGTTATCTGGAGGCAGCAATTTATTTTCTCTCATCTTTACCTACGTGCCCCTTCCCTATAATTACTAGCTATTAGTAGAACTTCTTGGAAGCTCTAGGCTTTATAATTTTAAAGCCTCCAAAGCAAGTACTTTTATAAAATGTGAGTCAGAATTTCTCTTTATCATAATAAAAGCACAGTCTATGAAATAACTTTTATAAAGAAAAAACATTTTTGCTTATTATTGCTTCTCTACATCTCCATATTAATTTTAGCATAAATTTTCCCATGTACTTTTAAAAAAGCTTTTAAGATGTCATTGGGTTAAGGGTTAAAGTACTTGGGTAAGAATTTCTATCTTTAATTTTTTTTTCTCTTTTGCTGTTCATTAGTTTATATATTTCTTCAGAGGGGTCACGCTTAATTTTAGGAGGGCTGTTTTCTGTATATAGTGTTTAAATGGCAACTATTATTACAAACTGATGACTCATGAAATTGCCCTCAGTTTGCTAATTAGGAATAAAAAATTGAACTTGTCATTTTCCAAATTATATGACCATAAATATACATACACACTTCAACTTACCAGACTTTCAGTACTGAATCCATGACTCCCAATGTTTTCCTACAAAAATAACCAGTGAAAAAACCTAACTTTAGATACACGTAGAGAACCATCTCCTACTTAGAAAAGGAAAAACGAGTACTTTGGAGGAAAAAAACTATACAAAATGCATGGTTTATCTTTAAGGCATTATTTTAAGACTAGAGTGAATACCTTCCCTTTCAAAGCCCATTCCTTTCCAACACTCAGGTTGTTTCTCCACTCCAGTAGGCCAACTTTAAGAAGTATTCTTTTAACCCTTCAGTTCCTATTATTCCTGCCACAGGAAAGACATCCAATATGCCCTGTAATTGTTATAATATCACACGCAGTGTTTTGAGTTAAAAAGTCAAGGGTAGCTTTTTCTTTTCTGAGGTGAGAACTTTATAGGTACTAACTTCCAGTGAGGGAGTAAGTTGTGTTTTTAAGGACCTATTTGTTTCACTGTGTTGTGCACAGGATAAGTTGCCTGTGTTGGAAATACAAATCAAAACCACAATGAGATACCACCTCACACCAGTCAGAATGGCTAAAATTAACAAGTCAGGAAATGACAGATGCTGTCAAGGATGCGGAAAAGGGAACCCTCCTACACTATTGGTGGAAATGCAAGCTGGTGCAACCACTCTGGAAAACAGCATGGAGGTTCCTCAAAAAGCTGAAAATAGAGCTACCCTATGACCCAGCGATTGCACTACTGTCTATATACCCTAAAGATAAAATGTGGTGCTCTGAAAGAGCACGTGCACCTGAATGTTTATAGCAGCAATGTCCACAATAGCCAAACTATGGAAAGAACCTAGATGTCCATCAACAGATGAATGGATAAAGAAGATGTGGTATATATACACAATGGAATACTATGCAGCCATCAAAAGAAATGAAATCTTGCCATTTGCAACGATGTGGATGGAACTAGAAGGTATCATGCTTAGCGAAATAAGTCAGTTGGAGAAAGACAACTATCATATGATCTCCCTGATATGAGGAAGTGGAGATGCAATGTGGGGATTTGGGGGATAGGAAAAGAAAAAAGGAAAGAAGATGGGATAGGGAGGGAGACAAACCATAAAAGACTCAATCGCACAAAACAGGCTGAGGGTTGCTGGGGGGAGGGGGGTTGGGAGAGGGTGGTGGGGTTATGGACATTGGGGAGGGTATGTGCTATGGTGAGTGCTGTGAAATGTGTAAACCTGGAGAGTCATAGACCTGTACCCCTGGGGATAAAAATACATTATATGTTTATTAAAAAGTTTAAAATTAATAAAAAATAACAGATAAAAAAGTTGTCTGTGTTAATAAGATCAGTCATTGCCTTGTAGTTTATCACATTAATAGTCACAAAATTGGATATAAGCAAAGTGCTATCCATTGGACAGACTAAAAAACTGACAGTTTAAGCCAACAAGGATATGTTATTTACCTCCTATAAGCACTGATGCAGATATAATGCACTTACACAGCAGAAAAATTCAGGTTATTGTAATCAGGTTATAAATCAGTGAAGTACAAATGATGCAGGTTATGTAAAACACTCATACATGTGGAGAACAATGCTGTTATGCTGTTCAGGGGGTGAAAAGGGAACGATGCCTTGAACAGTAAACAGAAATCTGATAACATGATTACACATGAAACAAAAGAATAACAAAAATGGAAATGGATAACAAGGTAGATTTGATTTTTCTCCATCATATTGTAAAAGGTAACACAGATGATGCATTTATATGAACAAATGCACCAAAAAATAGCTTTATAGAAACTTTAAGGAGATATGAAATGAAATATAAGATATAAATAAAAAGAAAACAATCATAAGGAAATGATACCACAAAGAGAATGTAAGGAAAATATCTTTGAAAAGTGTTTAGGCTGATATTTTATATTAATGACAGAAAGTATTCATTATTAAAATTTATATACCTAACCACATGAAAGATATGCAAGGGATCCCAGGAGGTAGCCTGGGAAAGTTAGAATAAAAGAACAATAGCTGGGGGGGGAGACAAGATGGTGGGGAAGTAGGAGGAGGCACCGTTTCAACCTGTACCCTAAAGTGAGCTGATTACCTACCAAAGAACTCCGATCACCCATGAAATCAGCCTGAGATCAGAATTATACATGTCTGGATCTCCACAGGGGCAGAAGACGCCAGTGGGCAGGTAAAGTGGAGTGGGAACATCAGATTGATATCAGAAGATAAACAAAAGGGGGAGGGAGCCACCAGAGGCGACTGATTGGAAAGTAATACCCCAATACGAGAGTGCCCTGCATCTGGGGACCAGCATTAACTTGGAGACTGGTTGAAAGCACTCCAAAAGAGCAAAGGATCGTGGGGTGGGGGGTGAATTGTGGGAATCAGGGGCTTAAGTCCCCGGACCCAGGACAGCCTCCCCTGGCACTGAGCCAGAGAGAGTGCAGCGGAGAAACCAGGTCTTAGTCCCTGAGCCACCAGCGCGCCCGAGATTGCATGGGGTCCAGGTCCTGTGGCTGGGAGCCTCACCAGACGGCAGAACACTGAGCCCTGCTACAGAGCCTGAGATGCATGCACCCCTCACCCTACCCTGAGGGAGGTGCATGAAGGCCCAGCCCGGCGCTCTTAGACCCACGCCATGTATCAGAGCCTGAGACTCGCGCGCGCCCCAAACACTCCCCTGAGAGAGGTGCACACAAGCCAGGCGCTCTTAGGCCAAGAAAGACCAGGCACTCCCAGCCCGGGCCAGCGGGAAAATCTCAGTGTGTGATCACTGCTTGGAACCTCTCTGGCAGTCTGGAGTTGCCCAGACAGCTGCTGCTGCCATGGTTTTGGGTACAAGCAGAAGATCCTGCATCCCCCGGGACCGCGACTCGGAACCTGCTCTGCCAGTGGCCAAGGGGGAATTTATATGGGCTCTGCAGCACCCACAGGGGACCAGGCTGAGGCTTCTCTCTGAGAGGGAGGTCAGGGTGCAGTTTGTTTTCCTCTAAACCTACAAAAACCATCAAAAGCGGTCAAGGCAAGAGAAAAAAAAAGTGAACAAACATAAAATCCTCCAGAGAACAAAAGCCTGAAACAACCGGTTTCCTCAGAGCCCACCCCCTTCAGGGGGGTCGGAGGACTTAACTCAGGGAACATCATTGACTGAAAACCCACGTGGGAGGCCCCTCCCCTAGAAAACCAACAAGGAAAGAAAAAAAAAGACTACAAGAGAACAACCACCACTACTTCATAGGACAACTTTTATTTTTAACTCGCTCCCACTATTCTGGTTCATTTTTTTAATATAGATAATTTTTTAACCTCTTTACCATCACAGTGAGATGTCCAGTATATCAAATTCCATAATAACCTTCTAACCTGAACTTTCTGATACATACACCTGTGTTTTTCTTTTGCATTTCTATTTTTTTAAATTTTTTAAATTTTAGTTTAGTTTAGTCTAGTTTATTCCTTTTTTATTTTTATTTTCTAATATTCATATAGAGTTAAACTTCAAGGTAATCTCCTTTCCCCAATCAATGCTACCCCTATAGGTAAGCCAATTTTTAATCCCCCTTTATCTTAGGAAAGTTGAGTCCTTTAACAAAGATATCAAGATACATCCAGGAAGAATCAAAACAAACTTCCTCACCCACACTGAGAATTTATAACCACTCTCCCATCTTTTTCTTCTGCCAGTGTTTCTGTGTTTTTGTGTTTGTCCTGATAGTATATAAATCTTATACTTGGAGTTCTTTTTGACGAGGTTCTTCCTTTATTTGCTTATATATATATATTTTTTTTTCTCTTGTCATATGCTTTTATCAGTCTTTTTGTTTGTCTGTTTTTGTTTGTATACTTCATAAATCTTACCTTGGGGCCCATTTGGGCTGAACCTTCTCTTTTATCTTCCCTTTTTTTCCTCTCTCTCTCTCTCTCTTTTTTTTCTTTTTCTTTTATTTTTTTCTCTCGTTTGGGTGGGGAATCCTGATTGCTCAGAAGTGTTCCAGGGTGCACCTTGGCTGCACCATGGTCGATACATCCAGCTACATCCATTCAGTCATCTCTCACCAAAATGACGAGGAGGAGGAATGCCCAACAGAAGAAAAATACAGAGGATGGGCCTCCTGCAACAGAGCTAACGGCTATCAACATAGACAATATGTCGGAAAGAGAATTCAGGCTAACAATTATCCAGGCAATAGCTAGGTTGGAGAAAGCCATGGATGACCAAACGGAATTGATTAGGGCAGAACTGAAAGTGACCAGGGATGATGTTCACAATGTTAGGGCAGAACTGAAAGCTACCAGGGATGAGGTTCACAATGCTCTTGATGAGTTCCAATCTAATCTAAATTCTCTAAAAGCTAGGGTAACTGAGACAGAAGATAGAATTGGTGATCTGGAGGACAAACAGATAGAGAGAAAGGATCAGGAGGAAGCCTAGAACAAACAGCTTAGAAGCCACAAAAACAGAATCAGGGAAATAAATGATGCCATGAAACGTTCCAACGTCAGAATTATTGGAATCCCTGAAGGGGAGGAGAAAGAAAGAAGTCTGGAAGATATAGTGGAACAAGTTCTTCATGAAAATTTTCCCAATCTCACGAATGGAACCAGCGTTCATGTACTAGAGGCCGAACGGTCTCCACCCAAGATTATAGATTCCAAAAAAAACATCAAGGCACCTGATAGTCAAATTGAGGAGTCATAATTGTAGATACAATCTCTTGAAAGCCGCTAGGACAAAGAGGCTCCTTACTTACAGAGGAAAGCCCATCAGAATAACGTCAGACCTGTCCACAGAGACCTGGCAAGCCAGAAAGGGCTGGCAAGATATATTCAGGGCACTAAATGAGAAGAACATACAGCCAAGAATACTTTATCCAGCAAGACTGACATTCAAAATGGATGGATAGATAGAGTTTCCAAGATGAGCAAGGCTTAAAAGACTATGTGACCACCAAGCCGACACTGCAGGAAATATTAAGAGGGGTTCTATAAAAGAGGAAAAATCCTAAGAATAGCATTGAACAGAAATATAGAGACAATCTACAGAAAGAAAGACTTCAAAGGTAACATGATATCAATAAAAACATATCTATCAATAATCACTCTCAATGTGAATGGCCTAAATGCGCCCATAAAACGACACAGGGTTGCAGATTGGATAAAATGACAGGACCCATCCATATGTTGTCTATAAGAGACCCATTTTGAACCTAAAGATACACCCAGACTGAAAGTGAAGGGATGGAGAAGCATCTTTCATGCCAATGGACCTCAAAAGAAGGACGAGGTAGCAATTCTCATATCAGATGAATTAGATTTTAAACTAAAGGCTGTAGTCAGAGATACAGAAGGACAGTACATAATTCTTAAAGGAACTATCCACCAAGATGATCTAACAATTGTAAATATCTATGCCCCCAATATGGAAGCAGCCAATTACATAAGAAAACTGTTAAGATAAAGAGTCATATTAATATGAATACATTAATAGTAGGAGATCTTAACACGCCTCTGTCAGAAATAGATCATCAAAGCAGAAAATCAATAAAGAAACAAGAGCATTGAATGACACATTGGACCAGATGGACCTCATAGATATATACAGAACATTCCACCCTAAAACAACAGAATACTCATTGTTCTCAAGTGCACGTGGAACTTTCTCAAGAATAGACCACATACTGGGTCACAAACCAGGACTCAACCGATACCAAAAGACTGAGATTATTCCCTGCATATTCTCAGATCATAATGCTTTGAAACTGGAGCTCAATCACAAGGAAAAGTTTGGAAGGAACTCAAACACCTGGAAGCTAAAGACCACCTTGCTTAAGAATGCTTGGATCAACCAGGAGATCAAAGAAGAACTTAAACAGTTCATGGAAACCAATGAGAATGAAGACACTTTGATCCAAAACCTATGGGATACAGCAAAGGTGGTCCTAAGAGGGAAATACATAGCCATCCAAGCCTCTCTCAAAAAAATTGAAAAATCCAGAATACACCAGCTGTCTCTACACCTTAAAGAACTGGAGAATCAAGAACAAATCAAACCAACTCCACACATAAGAAAGGAAATCATCAAGATTAGAGCAGAGATCAATGAGGTAGAAACCAGAGATACAGTAGAATGTATCAATGAATCTAGAAGCTGGTTTTTTGAAAGAACAATAGCTGAGAATTTTCCAAAATAATGAACCATATCAAGTAGAATATTCAATATGTGCTAAAAATTAAAAAAGTAAGCATAACATTCACATACACACACAGACGAACACAGACTTACCCCCTAACACATACCCCTAGGCCAGTTACAGTAAAATCTTGGAAAACAAAACCAGAGGGAAAAACATAAAAGGGAATAGACAAAAACAAAAATAAACTTGATTAACAAGCAGGGCCCTCTTTTCTTCTCCTTCTCCTTCTCCTTCTCCTTCTCCTTCTCCTTCCTCCTCCTCCTCCTCCTCCTCCTCCTCCTCCTCCTCCTCCTCTTCCTCCTCCTCCTCCTCTTCTTCTCCTTCTCCTTCTCCTCCTCCTCCTCCTCCTCCTCCTCCTCCTCCTCCTCCTTCTTCTTCTTCTTCTTCTTCTTCTTCTTCTTCTTCTTCTTCTCCTTCTTCTCCTTCTTCTTCTCCTTCTTCTTCTTCATTAATAAGAGCTAACTTGACAGAATTGTTTTGAACCTAAAGAAGGCATAAAGGAAACATTAAGGTAAAATAGAGATAACAATGGTAGGAAAGAAGCTAGGACTCCTAGGTCTGGAAAAACCAAGTAAAGACAGAGTATTCTGAGAGTGTGTAAGTTTAGAGGATGGGTCTTTTAGAGTCAGGACCCAGATTCCAAAGAAAGGGGGCTATTCAGCTAGAAGTAATTTCTAAGGGTGACCAGAGGAGGGACCCTTGAAGCCTGAGACTCCATGGATGTGTCTGATGGTGACACTGATGGGGAATGGTGACCAGATCTCTGCTCTTGCCAGAGCATCAGGATCTCAGAGGCTGTTACCCTCAAAGCTGAGAACTGGAGCTCAGAGGAGAGTTTACCAGTGTACTGGTGCTGGTCTTTCTGAGGGGACCTGATGTGGGGAGCCCTTGAATTTGGACAAAAATTATATTTTCGACATCCTATCCCTACTGAAATTTATGACCTTGTTTTTATGTAGGACTTTTATTCAGATATCACTGAGAAAAATAGGACCAGAGAAGAATGCACTGCTGCTTTTCCTTCCTCCACACTTTCTGTCTCACTTTGGTATACCTGACTGGAAGAAGCAAAACTGGGCTTGGCAGAATTCCAGCCCCAGCATCATGGAAGAGAGTATAGGATATGGAGCCAAGAGACTTAGATATCTTTTATCTAGCACCTGCTTCTTCATAAAGAACATACCCTAACAAAGAATGCAACATCAAATCTTTTAGATGCTATGCATTTCTTTTAAAACATAATAAAGAAAAGCTATCACTCACATCAGCAGCATCCACTTCCCAAAATTCAAAACGCAAAATTGGAACCTTGTAAAGGACCTTGTATTCTATGCTTATATAATAGAGGGAGAGCAATTTACATATTTAGGTTAGTGGTATAATGGCAGGAAATTTTTTTTCCTTTGTGGAAAATAAATCAAGAGAATGTTTATTGAGAATATTGTTAATTTGTGCATCAGCTACATCCAAAGAACAAAATATCTTTAAGTGCCACTTGCTGACTTGAGTGGTGGCTTTGATCATTTATGCAGGGGATAAAAAGAAAACAAAACACATCTAGTGAGGAATTGTCTTAAAATGTGAGCACTTCTTTTATTACCACCCTGCCTAGAAAACATGTCAAAGACTCAGAAATAGGCACAACAGATTACTGAGATGTTAGAAGGGAGTGTCAAGCACTGGCTAATAGGCCCTCCATAGATTAGCTCATTCTATACAGGTATGGACTTTTCATTGTCTTTGATTAATTAGGTTATTTTACCAATCCATAAACAACAGAAATTGACATGTAGGGAATCTTAGGTGGCTCAGTCAGTTAAGCAGCTGCCTTCAACTCAGGTATTGCTCTCAGGGTCCTGAGATCAATCCACACATCAGGCTCCTTGCTCGGTTGGGAACCTGCTTCTCCCTCTCCACCTGTCGCTCCCCCTGTTTGTGCTCTCTCTCTCTCTGTCAAATAAATAAACAAAATCTTTTTTTTTTAAAGTTGACGTGCAGAAAACTAGTACTAAAGCCATTGTTTCTGTCCATAGCAGTACAATTAGTTTCTACACTTAGCAACGCATATACAATTTGCCCTATAAAAAAACAATATTAGTAACTCGAATTATATTTTAAGATTTATTTATTTATTTTAGAGGTGGAAAGGGGCAAAGGGAGAGGGAAAAAGAATCTCAGCAGACTCCATGCTCAGCATGGAGCCTGATGCAGGGCTCAATCTCACCCTGAGGTCACAACCTGAGCCAAAATCAAAATCACAACCTGAGCCAAAACCAAGAGTCAGAGGGTTAATTGACTGAGCCACCTAGGTGCCCCTGGTAACTCAATTCTTATTTTAAAAGTATTTAATAGTTTACTGGTTCCCTTATTTCTTACTGAGATAAATAATAACTTGGATAAGTGTTCATTTAATGGCAGCATGAAAGTCTCAGCACCACAGAGCAGAGTAATCACCAGAGAGATTTGGTGCCAAGAAAGAGACTTATATATCCTCTACTTAGCACTACTTCTTTCTAAAGTACATATCCTAATGACAAAGGCAACAGTAAGTCCTTTAGATTCTATTACTTTTTTTCAAAACATAATAGATACAGAAATAACTATGACACCAGCAACATCCACTTCTGAAACCACAAAGACAAATACCAGAACCTTTGTTAAGGAGCTCATACCTTATGTTTATATGATCAATGGGGAGCCATTTACAGATTTTAATTAGTGGTGTGATGACAGTAAATTTGTCTTTTTAAGAGATCTTTCTTAATCCATTTGTCTTTCTTAATCCATTTGTCAGTTACTCAAAGTGAGCACCATATCAACCCCCAAGTTCTACAAGTTCACATTAGAGCTTCCAGTTCTACTCAATTTATCTCATCATATTTTGGCCTTAGACTTTCACTCTCATAATGTACAGATAATAATTTCTTGCTAGAAGAAGAGATAAAATGAATAAAATATATCTTTAAGGGTATAGGCAAAAATATTTTTTTTAAGATTTATTTACTTATTTGAGAGAGAGAGAGAGAACATGAGCAGGGAAAGAGGCAGAGGGAGAAGGAGATAAGCAGACTGCACTGAACAGGGATCCTCACTCAGGACTTAATTCCAGGATCCTGAGATCATGACATGAGCTGAAATCACAAGTTGAATGCTCAACTGACTGAGACACCCTAGGTGCCCCAAGCAAAAATCTTTTTTAAACAGAGGTGAAAGTTCAGAAATATTTGGACCTCTGATTTAAAGAACTCATATCACAATACTCTCACAGAAGGGGTGTCATCTTAGGACACAGAAACACAGAAAGATGACTCATCACCTCTGAGCCACTTCAGTAAGAACTTTTAGCTTCTCTAATAAAACAGTAAGGAGGGGGCACCTGAGTGGCTCAGTGGGTTAAGCCTCTGCCTTCATCTCAGGTCATGATCTCAGGGTCCTGGGGTCGAGCCCCACATCAGGCTCTCTGCTCAGCAGGGAGCCTGCTTCCCTCCCTCTCTCTCTCTGCCTGCCTCTCTGCCTACTTGTGATCTCTCTTTCTCTCTGTCAAATAAATAAATAAAATCTTAAAAAAAATAAAACAGTAAGGATCATAGCCCCTAATCCTTAAATAAATAACTTACCTTCCCAAAACCCACATACACAAACCTATGCACATACATTATCTCGCAGTTATAGTAGACATCTATTGGGCTACCTATTTTTGCTGCTAGTCTGCCTTTCCCATCTGTAAATATCCTTGTTACATGTTTCATTCTCCAGGATAAAATGGCATATCTTGGTTGTCATAGAAACCAGAATGTCATCAAAATGTTCTTGTTGATGTTAGTTTTCTAAGAAAACCAGAGAAAGCACATAGATCCTCAGAAGCAGAGCATTGTTCTTGATCTGTCAATTACACAGCGCCCAGATTAATGAATGAATGAATGAATGAATGATGATTAGAGATAATACCTGAAGTTATCCATGGAATAGGCATTTAGAGAAAGGAAGCTTTTTACCAAGGGATTATCAAGGAAGGAAAGAAGTGTTAAGAAGTGCAGTTCCTCTGTTAGAGACACAGACTCATGTTCCAGTTTCTATTACAAACCACTTCAGCCTGCCATAACAAAAGAGTCCAGCTACATTTGTGCAGTTAGAAGACTGTGGATTGGTGATCACTTTAAAAGGAACTGGAGAGGATAGAGTGTCTAAATGTCAGGGAGGGCAAACTAGAAACTTGGGCTTTGCCAGTGTCCAAGGAAACTGGGCCTACATTTGGACAAATATGTGTTATTATGGTTGTGAGGACAAAATGGTTCCTGAGAGAAAGTACCCCTAGGGCAATGAGGAGATACAGCTAAGTATCTCACATTTGGGGACTTTGCTCTGTCCAGGTAAGGCGGAAACCACATTGCTAATGAATAATATGCTTAAAGGTAATTTTCTTATAATCACATTAACAATTTTAAAAATTCAGCAAGGTTAATAAGGATTGTACAAATTTATCATTAGGGTACACAAGTGTGCATAATTTCTATCACACATAGTAGTCACATTAGAGACAGAGCTGCACTTACTATGTAGCACTTTCTTCTATAATAATCTTAGAGCCAATGCCCATGTGGAGAGTCCTGGGCAGTAATGTGCATGAAACAGGCCTTCATGGTAAGGAGGCATGCAGTTCTGATCCAGTAGTTCCAGGTTCCCTGGTTTAAAAAACAAAACAAAACACCATGTCCTACTCTTTTAGCCACCAAAATGATATCATTAAACACTGAGCTGGCAAGTGATGCAGAGAATCATCTCTCTATGCTGGTCTGACTCAGCTCCAGCACAGCACTGGATCTGTGCACTCTAGAGCAAAACAAAGGCATCCCATTCTGTGTAGGATCCACAAGAGAAAAGTCATGCTGAGTTAGAGATACACTGGTATGCAAACTAGATGAAGGATTTCAACAGGTTTTTTAGGGCACGGGAAATATAGATAATTATCAAGACTCACAATCTAGTTTATCTAGTTTCTCAGAGAGGGAAAATTGTGGTTTATTTTCATGGTCACTCATTTTAAATTAGAGATCTTCAGAAAGAGAGGTGAGGGTTTGAATCTCAGCTCTTCCACTCATCAACTGTATGATTTTCAGCAATGTTGTTTAACTATTCTGTTCCCTAGTCTAAATTCTGGTGAAATAAGATGATAATGTCTATACCTACAAAAGGGTGGTCAAAGGTCTAAAGGAAATGGAAACTTCTGTTTATATATAGTTGTTTTGTAGTTACCATACAAAGTTATTACAGTATTACTGACTATATTCTCTAGGTGCACTTTTCATCCCCCATGACTTATTTATTTTATAACTTCAAGTAGGTACCTCTTAATCCCCTTCCCTTATTTCACCCATTCCCTCCACTTTCCTCTCCTCTGGCAATCACCAGACTGTTCTCTGTATTTATGAGTTTATTTCTCTTTGTTTGTTTGTTTGCTCATTTGGTTTGTTTTTTTTAGCTGCCTCAGGTAAGTGAAATCACATGGTATTAATCTTTTTCTGTCTTTCTTCAGTTAGCATAATACCCTCTGGGTCCATCCATGTTGTCGCAAAAGGCAAGATCTCAATCTTTTTATGGTTAAGTAATATTCGTGTGTGTGTGTGTGTGTGTGTGCGACATTTTCTTTATCCGTTTATCAGTTGATGGATACCTAGATTGTTTTCATTGTTAGGGCCAATTTAATGTTAAAACCTGTTTAACTATTAAGGCCTGCTTAGCCAGAGCAACTCCATATTGCCAAGGTAGCCACACTGTTGTTTACATCCACGGACTTCATTCCGGGAATAAACGCCCCCGTAGTTCCTGGTATGGTTCCGGGTATCGACTCTGGGAGTAAACGCCTTAACAATTGAAGCCACATACCTTGGGTCTGTGGTTATGCCCTATAAAACCAGCCTGTGAGATCGGGAGGGGGTCGCTCTCTTCAGAGGCGGCCCTGGCCGGTCAGTCTGACTTCTAATGCTTGGCATAGAATAAAGCTCTACATAACTTTCACTTTGTCTCAGTCTCGTTCCCCTGGCCAGTCAGTCTAACTTCTAATGCTTGGCATAGAATAAGGCTTTGCACAACTTTTATTTTGTCTCAGTCTTGTTCCTTTGATAATGGACCCCAACATTCTGGGGACTTGTCCGCGATTAAAGGACGAGAACTGAGTCAGCATCAGAATTTCTGGGAAAAGCCTCCAGAGATAAGATCTCGAGATTTTATCCTGCAGGATCTGATCTGTCTGTCTAGTTGCAGAGCTCCAGGGTATAGCCCACCAGGGAGAAGCTGGATGCAGCATTTCTCCCCAGGGCTGGAGTGGATTCGGGGATGCCCCATCCCTCCACTGGGAAATTTCCAGGGGGTTCAAGTCCCCCAGACGGTCAGGGGACCTTCCAGGGGGTTCACGTCACCCTAGGTGGTCAGGGGGTTTAAGTCCCCCTAGGCGGTCAGGGGACAGAAAAAAAAAATCCTCACCAGTGGCAGGTTATGTTTTTGAGTTGTGATTATATCTTACACACCCTTAGACTTGATATCTGGTTGAGGAAGGGCTGCTGGGTCTGGTCTGCCGTTGTCTTTGTCTTGTCTTTTGTTGTCTGTTGTGTTGTTTGTTGTGTTTGAAGAAATGGGGCAAGCAGAGAGTAAGGGACCTATGACACCCCTAAGTCTTGTTCTCCAGCATTTCAAGGATTTTCAAGGTAAAACCACCCAGTTGGGTGACAAGGTTTACCCAGGAAAACTCTCTAAAACTGGGAATCCTTTCTCTGCTTCTGGCAGCACTCCCCCTTCTGTTTCTGCACCAACTTGGGTGTGGCCTGCATAACTGGCCTCTAGACCATCCTCGGTGCTTCCTGCACCACGGCTCCTTCCCTCTTCACTGTCAAGGAGCAAGAAGAGCAGCCCCTGGACCTAACACCCCCCACTCCAGATCTTCCCACCTGTGTCTCAGGTAAACATTAAAAGTGGAGGGGGTCCAGGTGAAACCTAAATCAGCATTTGAACTAAGTTAAGTTTGTTGGTTTAATTAAGAGAGACATGTCTTTAAAGTTAACAGCAGTAAATGTGAAACTTCAATCAAAGTTTACTGAAGGTCAAATAAGTTCATGCTATTTGTTAAAATCTGTTAACAAAGAAATAACTGAACTGATGGTTAATTGTCTCAAAGTTTTAATGGGTAATTGTTAAAGTAACTTTCAAAGTCTTTGGTAACCTGAAACTTCAAAGTTTTGGTTGGATGACAAATGGAATTAAATTTGTTGGACATCTAGGTCTTAACCAAATGAGATAAAATGCTAAAGCATTGAGTACTTGATGTAGGTTTGTGCTTTTGACTTCTTACTGCAAAGAAACCAAGAATATTTAAATCTGTTGGTAAACATGTTTTGTGCTTAACTGATTCATAAATTTGCCATCTACAGAATTCTGTTGTAACTGTTTACAATTGGTTAATACTTAACCATCACTAGAAACTGAAATGTTTCTAAGAATAGAAAATTCTGCTAACTGTAACTAAGACTGATGGAAGTAAGAGAAATAACCCTATATGTAAAAAGTAGGAGATACATAAGAAATATAAGGAATGGGAATACATTTTGTTAAAGAAAAAGGTAATTTTGTCCTAAATGAGATGGTTGTTTGAGAGGAAATGGCTTGGGACAAAACCTGGATACAAAAGAAAGTTGTAAAATGTTTGTGAAGGAAAATTTTCAGAAAAAAACAATTTAGGTATGGTCAGGACAGACTACCAAAAGAAAAACGTCATAAGGTTTTTATTAAAAGTTTTAATGTTGTCTGAAAAACCAGAGGAAAGGCAGTTAACTGATAGTAAGTTTAAAAAAAACTGTACACACAAAAAAAGAGGGCCTAAGAGAGTAAATAGTTTTGTCTTAAAGTATGAAAAACAGACTAAAAAATAGTTAAAGTTTTGGGCGTTACATGAGGCGGGAAGGAGACAAAAAAAAAAAAGTCAATGAAGAAGAAAAAGGCAGGTAGGAGATGGTCAATGGAAAAAAAAGCCTAAACACAGAGAAAGCAGAAGGGAAGGCTTAGATTCAGATCAGGGTGCTTACTGCAAGGAAAAAGGACACTGGGCCGGAGAGTGCCCTAAGAAGAAAACGGCAACGCTGGCCACCGAAGACTGAAGGGGCCATGGTTCCGAGCCCCTCCCCGAACCTTGGGTTAAAATTGAGGTGGAGGGAAAATCAATTGATTTTTTGGTGGACACGGGAGCTCAATTTTCATCATTACTAAAGCCTATGGGAAAACTATCTGGAGAGGAAGTCTGGGTAAAGGGGCAAATGACACAGAAAGACAGAAATGGACAACAGAAAGGACTTTAAATTTGGCCTCAGGAATAGTCAAACATCGATTCTTGGTCCTCCCTAATGCCCCGTATAACCTGATGGGAAGAGATCTCCTCCACAAACTGGCATTCAGTTCTTGGAAGGAGACATGACTGTGACTTTGGGACAACCCACTGTGCAGATGCTTGTGGCAGCAGTAGATGAACATCTCCTTTACAAGCCAGTCTCAAAACCAGAGGAAATAAGGGAGGGAAGCCTTCTCTAAACCCTACAGGTCGAATTTCCCAAAGTCTGGGCAGAAGGGAGGCCTCCTGGCCTGCCCAAGGGACGGCCTCCAGTAGTGGTACAGTTAAAAGCAACAGCTACAGCCCTTCGAGTCCGGCAGTACTCCCTCCCCTGGGAAACAAAGGAAAGGAACAGAAAACACATTAACTGCCTCGGAGGAGACAGGATCGTAGTTCCTTGCAAGTCTCCATGGAACACACCTTTACTGCCCATCAAAAAGGCTGAAACTGGAGAGTACTGGCCTGTTCAGGACTTGCGGGACGTTAACAAATGGGTTAAAAAATCCACCCGACGGTGCCCAACCCCTACACCCTACTCTCCCTCCTAGGCCCCAAAAGAACTGTGTAAACCATCTTAGATCTCAAGGATGCATTTTTCTGCATACCTTTGGCAAGGGAGTCTCAACCCCTCTTTGCTTTTGAGTGGTCTGACCCACAGGAAGGGTTGCAGGGCCAGCTCACCTGGACAAGACTTCCCCAAGGATTCAAAAATTCACCCACCATCTTCGACGAGACCCTACACGAGGATTTGTGTGAGTACAGAATCACCAACTCGGGAGTCACTCTGTTACAGATGTTGATGACTTGCTAATAGCCGCTGAGGACTATGAGTCATGCTTGCAGGGTGATGAAAATGCTCTTACAGACTCTGCAGGAAAAAAAGGCATCAGGTGTTAGCAAAGAAAGCACAGCTTTGTCAGAGCCACGCCACTTATTTAGGCTTTGATCTCCACGAGGGAGTGTGTTCACTGTCTGAGTCCAGGAAACAGGTGATCACCTGATACCCCCGCCCCACCACGCCCCAACAAGTGAGGGAGTTTCTTGGGACAGTGGGCTACCACAGACTGTGGATACTGCGGTTCGCGGAGATTGCCCGACCCCTCTACAAACTGATTAAGGGAGAACTCACTACAGTAGAGTGGACAGCTGAGGCAGGAGCATTTCAAAAATTACAAACAGCCTTACTGAGTGCCCCAGCACTGGCCATCCCAGATGTTACCAAGCCCTTCCACTTGTATGTAGATGAAAAAGCAAGGGTGGTCAAAGTGGTTTTAACTCAGACTCTGGGGCCTTAGCAAAGGCCAGTAGCCTATCTTAGCAAAAAAAAAAAAAAAAAAAAAAACTAGATCCAGTAGCGGCTGGGTTCCCCCTGTGCCTCCGCATAATTGCTGTCACGGCCCTCCTGGTCAAGGATGCAAGTAAATTGACTTTGGGTCAAAATCTCATCTTGACCACTACTCACGCTATCAAAGGCCTCCTCCAGACCCCACCAGACCAGTGGATGACAAACGCCTGAGTGACAGGGTATCAAGCCCTCCTCCTTAAACCGAAAGTGAATTTCAGGCCCCTGGTGGTGCTAAATCCAGCCATGTTACTGCCAGAAAAGCTAACTGACCACCCACAGGACTGCAGGGAGGTCCTAACCCAGATCACAGAAATAAGGCCTGACCTCAGAGACACTCCCTTCCCGGCTGTAGAGATGATTCTGTTCACAGATGGGAGTAGCTACATGGTCGATGGAAAGAGGTATGCAGGGGCTGTGGTGGTTTCTCCTGAACAGGAGCTTTGGAAGGCGGCCCTGCCACATGGGACCTCAGCACAAAAAGCGGAGCTGATTGCACTCACGAAGGCACTGCAGATGGCCAAGGGTAAGACCGCCAACATCTATATGGACAGCAGGTACAGCAGGTACGTCTTTGCTACTCTCCATATACATGGGGCTATTTATAAAGAAAGGAGCCTATTAACAGCAGAAGGAAAAGAAATTAAAAACAGAAAAGAAATATTGGCTCTCCTCCAGGCTATTTGGGACCCGAAAGAGATGGCCATTATGCATTGCCCGGGGCACCAAAAGGGGACTGATTTGGTTTCAAAAGGAAACCAATTAGCAGATCAAACAGCAAAGCAAGCAGCCCGAGAAACAGCTCAAGAACTGGTTACACTCCCGGCTCCAGCCATACCAGAAAAACCAGATTAAAAAATATTAGTAAGCCAAATACATCAGGGCACTCATTTAGGGACATGCAAGCTTAACGAGCTCGTGGGTAAACAGTTCCAGGTTTCTAAATTAGGGCGTATGGCTCAGGATGTGGTTGATAGATGTGCTCAATGTCAGGTGGTAAATGCAGGAGGAACTAGGATGGAAAGAGGAAAAAGAGAAAGAGGAAGGGAACCAGGAATTTATGGGGAAGTAGATTGTACAGAGTTGAACAGGGAAAGTATGGATACAAGTATATGTTAGTTTTTGTGGATACCTTTTCAGGCTGGGTAAGGGCTTTTTCCGCCAAACATGAAATGGCAGGAATGGTAGCCAAAAAGCTAGTAGAAGAAATAATTCCTAGGTTTGGGTTGCCTCTAGCGATCGGGTCAGACAACAGCCCTGCATTTATGAGTTCAGTCTCACAGGCATTGGCCAAGGCCATGGGCACTAATTGGAAACTATGCTGTGCCTACCGGCCCCAGAGCTCCGGACAAGTAGAGAGAATGAACCAGACTCTTAAAGAGACCTTAACAAAGTTAATTCTGGAGACTAGCGGTGGATGGGTGGATCTTCTTCCCTTTGCCCCCCTTAGGGCATGATGTGCACCCTACTTAAACAAGGTTATCCCATTTGAAATAATGTCCGGGCGACCCCCTCCACTCTGCCCATGGCTACAAGAGGTTGCCCTAATGGAAATGACTGATCAGTCTGTACTCCAGTCACTGTAGGCACTACAGTCTGTCTTAAAAAGAGCCCACGCAGGGATCCAAGCTGCCTACACTGAGATGGAGATGGAGGTAGAACCGCATCCTTACCAACCCGGAGACTTGGTTTGGATACACTGTCACCGAGTGGAAAACTTGGAGCCCCGCTGGAAGGGACCATTCATGGTCATCCTGACCACCCCCAGGACAGTAAAAGTAGAAGGCATCAGGGCTTGGATTCACACGTGTCACGTCAAACGAGCCGAAAACAAGGACACCCCCCCAGAAATGGGAGCCACTGCTGGTGGACCCCATTAACTGTGGACTAAAACTAAGACTCAAAACAGTTTCATAACTTGGTCACTTTTAACCTTGTTCCTACTCAGCAGCAGCCGGGGGACACCTCATTGGCCTAAAACAGCCCAATAGAAAATCAGAAAAACAGCAGATGGAACAACACTCAAGGTTAATGACACCTCAGGTCAGCCTGTTTTCACCCTCAAGAACTGGCTGAAGAGTCAAAGAATTGACTTTCTCCAAAGAAAAGGGGGGAATGTTAGGGCCAATTTAATGTTAAAACCTGTTTAACCATTAAGGCCTGCTTAGCCAGAGCAACTCCATATTGCCAAGGTAGCCATATTGTTGTTTACATCCACGGACTTCATTCCAGGAATAAACGCCCCCGTAGTTCCTGGTATGGTTCCGGGTATTGATTCCGGGAGTAAATGCCTTAACAATCGAAGCCACATACCTTGGGTCTGCAGTTATGCCCTATAAAACCAGCCTGTGAGATCAGGAGGAGGTCGCTCTCTTCGCAGGCGGCCCTGGCCAGTCAGTCTAACTTCCAATGCTTGGCATAGAATAAGGCTTTGCATAACTTTTACTTTGTCTCCGTCTTGTTCCTTTGATAACGGACCCCAACATTCATAATTTGGCTATTGTAAATAATGATGCAATAAACACAGGGGTACATATATATTTTCAAATTTGTGTTGTTTCTCTTCCTGGGTAAATACTCAGAAGTGGAGCTTCTGAGTTATATAGTATATCTATTTTTAATTTTGAGGAAGCCATACCATTTTCCACTGTGGCTGCATCAATTTATATTCCCAATAACACTACATGAAGGCTTCCTTCTGTCCACATCCTCACCAACACTTATTATTTCTTGTATTTCTTATACTAGGAATGTCAGGATATTGATTTGAGATGCTTCTTTTTTTAATGTATGTGCTTATGGCTACTGCTTTTGCTGCATCCCATACATTTTGTTAAATTATGTTCTCATTTTCATTTGTCTCAAAGTGTTTCTTAATTTCCCTTGTGATTTCTTTTTGACTCACTGGTTTTTAAAGAACGTGCTTTATAATTTCCACATATTATGAATTAATATGATTCGTTTTAATATTAATTTCTAATTTCATTCCATTGTGGTCAAGGAACATACATTGCATGATTTTAATTTTTCAAAATTTATTGAGAGTTCCTTTGTGACTTAACATATAGTCTATCCTGAAGTATGCTCCATATGCTTTTGAGAAGAATGTGTATTCTGCTTTTGGACCTATCTCCTAATTTGCTGATTCTTTATTCTGCAAGCTCAAATCTGCTGCTTGTCTGCTCTAGTGCATTTTTCATTTCAGTTACTACACTTTTCAACTTTAAAGTTTCTATTTAGATCTTTTCTATAATTTATTTTTATTGACATTCACTATTTGCTGAAATATCATTTTCAGGATTTCCTTTATTTCTTTGCATATGGTTAATTGAGCTCTGCGACCACATTTAAGATTTAAGACGACTTAAAGATTTTGTTTATTAAGTCCAATACATGTGCTTCCTCACGAAGTTTGGAATGGGGCCCTGGTGAATGAAATGCCACAAAACTTTCTTATGGAGATCTTCCTTTTTTTCTTGATTAGACATTTGCCTGGTTTTTGGAAACTTTTAATCCATTTCCAGAGCTCCTATAAAGTTAATTTTGATATTTTTTTCTAGTTAACATGCTGCTTTTTGGAGGTATCAGCTTTTGGATCTCTCTATTCTGCCATTTTCACTGATATCATGCCCCTCCATTTTGTCTTTTAATTCCACTTTGAATTCTGACTCTTTCATTGTCTATTTCCTAAAACAAAAACAAAAACAAAAAAAACCCTCATAATTATGCTTCTGGTTTTGCAGGCCAGTGTCATATTAAAAGATGCTGTTTTGCCTTCCATGCCCTGTGAACAAATCAAGGTTAGAACTTCAAAATCCATACTTCCCTAATTGAATTACCTATCGGGTTTGGGTTACAAAGCCAATGTTAACTTCTTCTTTGTTTTGGAGATGAGACCTCCAAAATCGTTAACTTCCAGGAACGATTACTATTTGCATATTCCAGCAATTGTACAGCCCCCTGTTGCACCAATGGGTAGGTAAATAGTGCCCTTGCTCAAAAGGATTTATTATTCACTGCATTTTCTTTTGTCATAAAAAAAACTAGTAAAAAGAGCAAAGTGCTATTAGAATTAACAAGGTCACTTATTGTATAAGAAGAAATTATAAAATTATGGATCCATTTAAAGAATAGGACATATTTTTTAAAATATGAACATAAAATGAAAATATTAGGTGAAAAAAATTAGGTTATAGACCAATATATCCAATATTGTATGATTTATGTAAAACTCCATTAAACTTCGCAAACCATTTTACATGGTTTTAGCTTGAAACAAAAGCCATGTGAAACTTTAGAAAAAATTGTGAATGCTATTTCTAAAACTAATGAAGTAAATTTCTTGTGAAAACAAGAGGAAACAGGGCCATAGCTTATAGTGAGTGATAATTTTCAACTTTATTGTTCCAATACATTACACTATTTCATAAGAAGTGCGTACAGGTATGCACCTAAACATAACTTTCTAAAAACACAAAGAGTATAAAAAGAAATATTAAACCTAAATGAAAGAAAAAATGTGAGTGGAGCTACAATAATAACAACAAAAAAAAACCCTAAAAATCAAAGAAAACTTTGGAAAGTATTTGTAAAGATATTTCCTGTGGATCCAAATGTATGTTCCTTATTAAAATTCATCTGAAAGGACTGCAAAGATATTTTAACAAATCAAACAGAAAAATCTGGAAGCCCAGCCCCCTGCAAATTGATGAAATAAAGAATCTACTGTATAATAGATGAGACACAGTGAAGGAAGAAATAATGGAATGTACATTAGTTAAGATTAAAAAGTACAGATGAAACAAGAGATAAAATGCAAAATTTTATATAAAAGTTTTATGAAACAAAATGTGATTTAAAGAGATATGTAACTGGATTCCCAAAATAAAAAGGAGACAGACTGGGAAAGAAATGATATTTGAAGAGAATAAAGTGGAGAATCCCCCCCCCCAAATTATGGGAAATTTTCAAGCAGGATGTCCAAGAAGTAGTCACGAAAAGCAAAGCAAAGACAGGTTCCAGTCAGAAACAATCAGGCAGCCTGAGATCGTGTTTCTGTTTAGAAACCAAACGTTTGTAAGAATGTGAATTTAATGGAATTAGTTCACCTTGCTGGTGATATCTAAATAGACAAAAAGATGAATTTTATACAGAGACAGGAGGAGCAGGAAGGAATTCCCACTCCCAGAACAGGGCAAACCAAGGGAATATATGAGGTTTCTGAGAATTTAAAAAAAAAAAAAAAAAAAGAGGACAGGTCCCTAATTGCTAGGAACCATTTGAGGAAAGGGAGATGCCCAGGTTTTGATGGCTTTTAATGTGGATTAAAGAAGTTACCCTGCAAACCCAAGAACTTATTGCTGATGAGGATGAGCTACTTTGCTGGTGCTAAGCATCAAGATGTAGAGTATGCTTCCTCAATGCTGAGACTGAGATGCAAGAAGGAAAGAGGTCACAACCCAGATGCTGCTGCTGAACCTTCTAAGGGGGTATAATGTTCAATGTTCTTGCAACTAGAAGAAATACGCAAACTAATTCTTACTGGCCCCTACTGAAACCACATGGCACAACTGGGTGAAGGGTCTTTGATGGGGGTAACACTGAAAAGGATAAGAATCAGAAAGGAAGGGCAGCCTGTTTCTCTCTCCCCTTGATCTCCTATCTCTCTGTGGCATTCTCAATGATCAGATCCAAATGGGAGGCAGGTGGTATCAATGATTAGATCCAAATGGGAGGCAGTGGTAAAGAATAGAATTGTCAGAGTTCTGGCCACAGCATTTATGTACACTCTAAGGAATGTTGAACTGAGACATTTAAATCTCTTACCCACCATCAGCTTCCTCTTAAAGTGTATTTCATGTAAGAAAGTAAGCAATAATTACTGAAGAAACTATGCATCTCTTTCAAAACATTATTGATAGAATGAATTACTAACTTCATCATCAACAATATTTACTAGAAGGCGCCCAAGCTGATTTAAAACAGTCTTGGTTAAGGGACTTGTGTTTTACACTACAGACAAAGGGAAGCCATATTGATATTTAAAATATTGGTGGATGAAGATATAAATATTCCTTTAGAGGACTGGTTTCCGAACTAATGTTCTGCTATGCAAGTAGTAGTAAGCAAGATGATGAAGTATTGGAGCCCAGAAAGATGATGATGATGATGATGATGATGATATTAATAATAATAATGGAATGCAAATGCAAAAGCATCCTGTATTCCACCTCTTTGGATTGGTAAAACAGAAGAATGTCAAAATGAGATTATCCAAAGTTTGAGGGAACAGGCACCTAGGGGCTCCAGGGAAGAGCTGCTGTTTCTTGAGATCACACAGGTGAGATATAGAACACCCTAATTGGAAATAAGCTTAATCAGCCATCAAAGTAGGCAGGTATCTCTCCTTAGTATTCATCGCCATAGGAAAGCTCATTGAAAATGCCAAACATATATAATAAAGAGGTAAAAATATTACTGTCAATATTTGAGTCTCTATTCTCTATGTCTTTTTACTTCTTTTTAAAATTTAAATTCAATTAGGGATCACTAATTTTTGATGTAGTATTCAATGATTCATTAGTTGTGTATAACACCCAGTTTTCATCATATCATGTCCCCTCCTTAAAACCAAAAGTCTATTTTTTAGTTCTATACCTGATTTCAGAATATTTCATTGTTCATATTTGTGCACTACTTAGAAGTATGTATCGTGTTGATGAGGTATTTCCAAAATCAGTATTTTTCTGATAAAAATGATATATGTTTGATATAAAGAAATAAAAAAGATCTCTTACATAAAAAATATCTAAATGAACTAGTACAGCTTCCAGTGGTCTTTTCTCAATATATCCTTTACTACCAAGTTTGTATATGAACTTACAGTAGTATCCTTTCATTTTCTATACCCATAGAAATCCCACTCTCTCACTTCTCTCTCCCATTTAACATTTTCTCTCCTCCCCCCCTCCTTCCTTCCCTCCTTTCTTTTGTCATCTTTCTCCTCTCCCTCCACTCTTTCTCTCATACTGTTTCTCACTCCCTGTTTCTCTCTTCCATTTGTTATCTTTCACCATTAGTAATGAAACTCAACAACACCCACCTATGTTAAACTATCCCCAAATTCTCACACTTTGGGTATTCTCACAAATAACCAAATATGTCAGTTTATATTGACCTAAGTTTTCTACCATGTGGTGTATGTTTAAATATACAATCTATTTCATGCTCATGCTTAATCACTTGCTCTACTGATTCAAGGAAATAAAAAAGCTGCTATTCCCACAGTTACAGTTTATTGTAGTGGAAATTCAGGTCAAATAGATCATATTTTTGCACATTGCAAAAGAAAAAGTTATGTGGGACAAAGTTTAGGACAAACTGAAATCAAGTTTCCAGGTGTCCTTTTCCAATGGATCTGCATCCAGACATACTTAAATTCCCCCCAGAAACAGTATGATAATACATGTGAAATGTTGCTAGAGGTGCTCACCTGAGCCTCAGTGTCTAGAGATTGCAGCCAGTCACGAAAGTAAGTGACTGACCTCACTTTCTTGTATCTCCACCCATCTATCCCTTCTCAAGCCAAAACAAGCCTTCACCACAAATGATAAAGTTATCTGGCATACAAAAACAAATTTATCAGGTATAATATTTCTGCGTACAGAGATTATTTTCCAGAGGTTAGTACTAGGTTGGTTGTGAAAAGGGTCCTTTCTTTAAAATATGCAATGTTTGAGAAGACCAGGCCTGCTAGGTTAATCCTTTCCTGCCCAGTCAGCTCCCCTGACCCTAGGTGTAGTCCCTCTTATAGCAAAATTATCAGATTTTGTTCTGTGCATCTACACTTGGTATAGCATTTATATAACAGTTACAGCAATAGTATCAGCATGAATATGCCCAACAATTGGAGAAGCCAGTGTTGGGAATGGTGCCACTACATTTCAGCCATTAGAACCAGGAATGTTTCTAGTTATTTACCCCCAAGGTTTATAGTTATGCAGTAATAAGTCTGCCAGGAGCTATATATTCCACAGACCAATGGCCCAGTATGCAGTAGTTCTTAGAAATTCCTTCCCAAATGATACCCTTTGTAGTAAATATAACCTGAAAAATAAAAGCCAAAAGATACTGGCATATTACTAGAGTTCCACTCAGTAATTAATTATAGGACCCATTTCATCATATTGTATGACCAAATGTCTCAGAGCAATGCCACTCGGGTTTCCAGGTTTCCATTCCATGTTTTCAGATTCAAAATGCAGGGATGGTCTTGGAAAATATATGGATTCACCCTTTTGAGTTTTAGGGTATAATTGCACTAAGAAACAATATTTTCTTGCTCTGAGCCTCTCTCAGGACACTAATGTAATATTGGAGTTTCCTTATTCCGTAACTCAATTAGCAATTCCTTTAGCCTCAGGTACTACTGCTCCTTTTCTCTGTTTTGCATTAATTTTTAACCTAAACTTTTCCATATTTGGAAGGTATGGTAGGTCGAGGCATTGTGTTGGTCCATACCATCAGCACCAATACCAGTCTAAGAATTGCCTTCCGTCAACAGTTTCAACATTTTCTGTGTAAGAAGAGACGCAGTCCATTTTCATCCATATAGGATAGGTTCAGCTAAGTACAGAACTAGAGGGATTTCTTGACCACTAGGCAATACAGCTGCATTCACTGTCAACCCCAATTTTGCCAGATGAAGTGAAGGCGCAATCAATCCCATTAGACCCTTAGGAATACTGGAGTAAAAATTTAAAGATATAGTTTCTTGCTCAACATCATTTTTTGCATCTGGCACATGCAGCCATTATTCTAGGATCACTGAATCAGGTAGGAAAAAAGGAAAGTTGGGGTGATTTGGGGAATCATTGTATAATTGTACCAGCATCCTCCTCTATCTCCTTTTCTACCAAACTACACAGAAAAATAAGAATCTACCAAGTGGGAATTCTCCTTTGTCCCCTTCTCACATTGAATGTGAGTTCATATTCATGAAGGTGAGTATAGTTTCATGAGTTTATCTCCACTAATTTTAGACAACTAGTGTTTTAATAGCCCACTCTAATTTCCAAATCACTACTCTGAGGATTTTATGTAATATGATATATCCACTTGATATCCACTTTTTGACCACTATTGGAACCTATGGGCTATAACATATGATTTGTGGTCTGAAGGAGTGTAATTTGAAGGTGTAAATTGAGTGTAAACTGAAGGTGTCAATTGGTACAGTATTTTCTGTTCCAAACCTTTATAGAGTTTCAAGAATTTGCATCTACCCCTGGGTAGGCAAAACTTAGTCCACATAAAATTCTATTCCATTCAGGACCTATGTATTACCTTCTAAGGCTACTGGTAGTAGTCTGATGTAGTTTGTGCCAACTATGTATGGAAACTTTCTTCCCCAGGGAATCTGTCACATATTCATCTGTAGTTTTTGTCTCACTGACTGGGAGACAGAATATTTTTGTTGGCTCTTTGTGCCTCAGAAGGTACAAGTAGAATATATTGATTACCAGCCCATCTCTGCCTTGCTGCAGCTATTCCATATTCACCATATGAACCCCAGGTGGCCACCACAAGCAAGCACAAGAAGTCCCCTTGCTGATTCAAATTACCTTCTGATTTGGGAAGGAAGCTTTTCAATGTGCTTCTTAAATTTCCATAATAATTTTTACAGGGCTGTGACACATGCATGAATCCTTTAATTGTCTAATTTTTCATTGCCCATCTGCCTGACTATATGGCCAGTCCACTGGACACCTCCCAAATATGCCTATTTCAATAATGTGTAAGAAAAACTCAGACTTTTAAATTGTTAACTGTTCTTCAATTCTTCCATCACTTCAAAGAAAAGACCATGCAGTTCAGCCCATTGGGCTGAGGTATTCTTATCTTCTTCAATCGGGATTTTTTTTTTCCATCAGCAGGTTATAAAAGCAGCAGTCTTCCAAAGAGGATGTGTCCCATCCACCTTATAGCTGGCATCTATAAATGAAGCAGGTACTTTTTTTGTCATTTGGGAGCAGTGCATAAAACACTACCCATATGGCAATAGGATCTGGCATTTCCTCAGAAGATTTCAAAGTTGATGTAAGGTAAAAGAACCTCCTTAATTATAATAAGCATGAAGAATGTATTCTCCCATCCCTCCAGTAGCATGTTCCTTCTGGGCACTGCCTTCCTTATTAGATATTACTCAAGACATTTTATGTAACAATTTCAAGATTATTTTATGTCCTCCTGTCAAAATGGGTAGTTTCAGTAAATACCCAATAACAAATCAATAATTGTCTGTCATTGTGCAGTGTACTTCCCTGTCTGTAAACTTTATAGTCCAAAATTCCAGTGGCCACTGGGCAGCATTCGTGCACTTTGCCATAAGATCCAGTCAGCATAAGGGCAAATTGCAGATAGTTCCCAAATCATATCTGAGTGTGTATCATAAAGGTTCAAAATCATTAACTAAGACACTGCTTTTTGCATTTCAAGCATAGCCTGACATCGTTTAGGTGGTCTTCTTACACATAGCTTTATGGATTGAAGCTAACAATATTCCTAAAGGTGGAATATGCATCCTCCAAAATTAAAACAATAACAACAACAACTAAGTGCTGTGGTTCTTGCTTATTTCCAGGGATAGGCAATGACAGCATTTTATTTTTAGTTACCTATAAAATTTCTTAGTGGCTCCTGCCCATATTATTTCTATGAATTTAACCATTTGTAAGGGCCCTTGGATCTTGCCTGGATTTATCAGTCAGCCTTTTTCAGTCATGTGTGTCACCACTGCATTAAGTCGTATCATGTTCTTTGGTTTCTGATATCATGATATCCTCAATGCACTCAATATCTGCATCAAGTCCAAATCCCTCTTAACCAAATTATCAGAGTAAGCTAGTGAATTCAAATAATACTGTGGCAATACAGTAAATGCAAATTGAGATCCCTCTCACATAAAGAAGGATTGCAGTTGACTTGTTTCCATGATTGGTATTTTTTTTTAAGATTTTATTTATTTATTTGTCAGAGTGAGCACAGGCAGACAGAGTGGCAGGCAGAGGCAGACAGAGAAGCAGGCTCCCGCTGAGCAAGGAGCCCGATGTGGGACTTGATCCCACGACGCTGGGATCATGACCTGAGCCGGAGGCAGCTGCTTAACAAACTGAGCCACCCAGGCGTCCCTCCATGATTGGTATTTTTAAAAAGTATTTTGCAGATAAATTACTGAAAATTCATCTTATTAACTTGCATTTTTTTTCACTTTTTTGGACCGCTGATGCTATATGAAGTTCTACATTATCCAAGCCTTGATAATCTGTCAAGAGTCTCTATGTGCCATCTGTCTGTTCATTGGCTACATGGGGTTGTTGTACAGAGAATTTGTTGGTTACTAATATGTCATTCTAATATGTAATTAATTAAAATGGTAGTCTTTTTATCTACCAAGCATTCTATACTATTTTAAATTAACAGCTTCTGTGAACTTAGTCAATTCTGTAGGTTCCCATTTAGTATGTCCAATTAGTACTGACCACAGTTGAACTACTGTGCCTTCTGTTTTTCAATACTACATAGAGAAAGTAGTTCCTCAGTTTCTCAGACATACATCCTTCTCAATGCACTGGGTGTTAGACGCAATTGATGAATCATTGAACACTACATCAAAAACAAATGATATAGTATATGTTGGCTAATTGATTTTAAATTTAAAAATTAAAAAATCAATAAATAAAATCAATAACACATGCAGGTAAAGGAAATGCAACTACTTTACACAGAGTCTGTTCAAATATTCAGCTTCCATCCAAACATTGACCTTACTCCTAAAAACCATGGTATTCTCATATTCTCCCATTATCACAGTGTCAACCCCATCAAAGGTACCTTATTCATCCCAATCCTTAATAACTATTTAAAGAGTTCCAGTTTGCTGGCATGAGTCCCTTGACTACCAACTTTTTCTTTCCCTATTCTCTTGTGAAACACTCTAATTTTCTTAGCATCTGTGATACACATAAGGGTAATCCGAGATAACAAATCTGATACAAATTCTTGGACCATGCTTGGTTTTGCAACAACAAAATTACATGGGGTGACGATGCAAAAGAGTATCCACAAATCACGGCATTTATCATGGTCTAGGTAAGCGGTACATTAAGTAGATGAACATCCCGATCATTGTAAAGCAAATCAAGCATATCATATATGCAACATATCAGTTGCTTCATCTTGAGAATTCCAGTTGGCTTTTCAGGTAGGAGAAAGGGCATTCACCTTCTCAGGGAAAACAAACTGCAGTGGCTTTTATCCAGCCCACAAGGCTAGGTCTCCTCTCAGGAAGAAACTGCCACATGTTTAGATCATATACACCAACTGTTCAATAATAAGCTGTAGGCCCTACCTCAACCCAAACATACTCTTTCATACAATCCTCTTTTATTTAAGGATCTTCAGGAAGTTGCTCATATCAATCCACAGAAGGAGACAATTCTTTAACAATATACCCACTGGTTTTAGTAGTTTTGAGAATTTGCCTTCCCGTCACACATGGAAGACCTTCTTGGTGACCATACATCTTAGAGATGTTATCTTTTGTTTCAGAACAATTTTTCCCTTTAGCAGCAGTTTTAAGGCTAGTAGTTATAGCTCAGATTGACTAAAATCTGAGCTCAGTGCCTTAAGATCCACCCCAACACTCTCCTCTCCATTTTATGTATTACAGATTTTTTTAAGTTTTTTTTTAAGTTAGATTTTTTCTCATTGTTTCGCATTTTCTTATGTATTCAAGGACTGAATAAAGCACAGCTGCTATTTCATGCAATGGGTAATTCAATAGGTCTTCAGTCATCAAAGAACTGTCATCCACCACCCCCTTATCCTTCCTTTTTCCCAAAAAATAAGACTACCATGTTTCAGTGAATCAGGGTCATTCTAGTTAATCCCACTTCTGATGCCAACTCTGCTAGACATCATCAAGACCACCCTCAAGTTTCACAATTTGCTAGAAGGAGTCAAATAACTCAAAAAAGGGTAGACTTGTTGAATAATGATATCATACACTTGAAACTAATATAATCCGGTAGGTTAATTATACTTTAATTTTAAAAGAACTCAGAAAAGTCCTTGTACTTGTGGTTATAGTTTGCTACAGTGAAAGAAACAGGTTACAATCAGCAAAGGGAAAGACACATGGGGAAAAGTACAGGAGAAATCAGGTACAAGCTTCCAAGAGTCCCTTCTCAGGGAAATCACATAGAGACACACCTAACTCTACCAGAAATAATGTGTGCCAACCCAGGAAACTCACTCTATCCTTGGAGGTTTTTATTGGAGGTCAGTCACACAGGTATGCGATGTCTGTGTGACTAACCACAGGTACTCAGATTTCAGTCCATCTCCCAGAACAGAAACAGGCATTCAGAATAAATCACCTTGTTAGAATAAATTTAACTATTCAAATAGGTACAGCATAGCCCAAGGACTCAGACATACAAAAGTAAACTTGTCAGGTAGACTATTCAAGAACGCAGAGGTTATCCCCCAGGATCCTATTAGGGGCCAGTCCAGAAGACAGGCACTTCTTTGAAGTGTGCATCATCTGAACAACCCAGGCTTGCCAAGGTAATCTTTTCCTGTCCACAATAAAATTGACATAAAGAATAATTATTAATCTTTATAAATCTATGTCCAACAAGTTAAAGTTTTCTAAAGATCATTAAGAAATAAATGTCAAAAGTCTTCCTTACCATTTTTGACAAATGTCAGTATAATTTTTCTTTAACATTTATTATTAGAAAGTTTTCTTTCATGTAGAGCTGAGAACCTATTATCACCTCCTCCACACTCATCCTAGGACTTTCCTTTTGGAAACATAAATAACATTTCTATTCCTTCTTTCATGTGAAATCTTTCAGATACATCAATAAAGAGACCACATATATCAAATCTTTATTTCAGGTGAAATATGTCCATTCTCTTAAGAGTTCCAATGATTACCATTTTGTCCCTTTTTATGAACATGTTTGAATATGACATTACAGCAGTCATAATACTTCAAAGGTGTGCATACAATGTGAGGACACACGACACCGTTAGCTTTCTTGGTCTAAGCCCTACAATTCTATGAATTTGATATGAGATGTAGTTTACAGATGCACTAAATGTTGGCAGCTACATCACACCTTGGCACACAAATATTGATATGAATCTGGATTTCTCTAACCTTGACAAATGCTCAAACATGCACGCATAAGAAAAGCTCATTCACTGACTC